>NC_090254.1:44831853-44874783 GCF_037325665.1 Littorina saxatilis | reverse complement strand
CGCAACACGGTGGCCTAGTGGTAAGGCGTCCGCCCAGTGAGCGGGAGGTTGTGGGTTCGACCCCCGGCTGGGCCATAGTCATACCTAAGACTTTAAAATTGGCAATCTAGTGGCGTCTGGCATTATGGGGTTAGTGCTAGGACTGGTTGGTACAGTGTCAGAATAATGTGACTGGGTGAGACATGAAGCCTGTGCTGCGACATCTGTCTTGTGTGTGGCGCACGTTAAATGTCAAAGCAGCACCGCCCTGATATAACCCTTCGTGGTGGACTGGGCGTAAAGCAAACAAACAAACAAAAATCTCTCTCTCATTATCACTCTCTCTCTCTCATTATCACTCTCGCTCTCTCTCTCTCATTATCACTCTCTCTATTTCTCCATCTCTCACGGTCAACATAAGTCCTTAAAGTGTTACTGACCTGCGCACGTGTCCGGTGTTTGGATCGTCAACGTGAAGTGTCGCCATTGAATGACCATGGATCCTATCTGCTCACACACACACACACAAACACAATTTTATTAAATACAGGATTCCAAATTGCTAAATATACCACAGTGTGAAAGTGATACTGTGATACTCGTCGTCAGTTTTGAGCAGATCAATTTTCGTTGTGGTAAAGATACAGGGTCTTACCGCCAGAAGAAACCAATTTTGATTAAGTTCCCCATACCCCCCTCCTACATTTTGTTCTTCTGGTTAATAATTGTGTTGTCCACCATCATGAAAACTTGTGTAACTTAGCATTGTTATGGTCACGTCAAATAAGCATCTGCTTGAGTTCGTGTCCTAGCTGCATTTTTGTCAATTGTTTCATGTCATGTATTTTGAATAAATTTGTGTTTAAACCAAATGAAAAAAAAAATATATATATAAACAACTTGCCAACAGTAAGAATAAAACATTATTCCTCTTGCACTTGCATACACATTAATAGACATAACAACATGGCAACCTGTGTTAGACTTTCCATCACGTTGCGTCAGTGTTGTCATCAAGCCACACCACCATGACGCAACTTTCATTAAAAGTATCGTCCTTGCCAGTACACGATCAAGTTCGTTGCCACAGTTGCCAAGAGCGCCCTCGCTTTCTGTGCTCCGCTCAATTTGTATACATATATTAACTGTCTAATTTGTTACCTTTTTTTGTTAAAGTTATATCTTTGTTTCAAAGCCCTCTGGGCCCAAAACAATAAAATACTTGACTTGACTTGACTTGACTTGACTTGAGAAGTTCAAGTTTTACGCACTCACGGCAAAGTCAGTTCTCATAGTGAAACAATTGTACATTTGCCGGGTTTACAGGGAAGGAAGGGGTGGGGGGGGGGGATTCAGCATTTGAATGGGCTATTTTTGGTCTCTCGTTACAAGCAAAAGGTACATTTGGGGTGGGGGGCGGGGGCGGCAACCAGTCAAACAAATCTGTGTCAGAATGATTGTGTGACTGAACTTTCTCACCTGGGCTATTCCGTTTCATGCGTTTGACGACCTCCGCCACCTGGTCTTCGTCCTCGTGATCAAGCTGTGGGCAAAGACAGTTAAGGTAATCAAACACTGTAGTCAGTGTCAATTTAACGCTTGATTGCTTTGCTGGCGTTTTGGTTCAGAAGTGAGAGATTGAACAATCGTCAGGTACTTTTTCTGTCTGTCTGTTTGTCTGTCTATCTGTTTTCTTTTTACATTTAGTCGAGTTTTGACTAAATGTTTTAACATAGAGGGGGAATCGAGACGACGGTCGTGGTGTATGTGTGTGTGTCTGTCTGTTTGTCTGTCTGTGCGTGTGTGTGTGTAGAGCGATTCAGACTAAACTACTAGACCGATCGTTATGAAATTTTACATGAGAGTTCCTGGAAATGATATCCCCGGACTTTTTTTTCTTGTTTTCGATAAATGTCTTTGATGACGTCATATCCGGCTTTTTGTAAAAGGTGAGGCGGCACTGTCACATCGTCATTTTTCAATCAAATTGATTGAAATTTTGGCCAAGCAATCTTCGACAAAGGCCGAACTTCGGTATTGCATTTCAGCTTGGTGGCTTAAAAATTAATTAATGACTTTGGTCATTAAAAATCTGAAAATTGTAAAAAACCAAATTTTGGTATAAAATGTTCCAAATTTACGTTCATCTTATTGTTCATCATTTCCTGATTCCAAAATCATATAAATATGTTATATGTGGATTAAAAACAAGCTCTGAAAATTAAAAATATAAAAATTATGATCAAAATTAAATTTTCGAAATCAATTTAAAAACAATTTTATCTTATTCCTTGCCGGTTCCTGATTCCAAAAACATTTTTCTGATATGTCTGTGTTTATATAGGCTTACATGTATTTTTGTCGATGTGCGCAAAGCGGAGATAACAAAGGGAACAAAGAGAAGAGAGCAAAACTAAACTTCGCCAAAACATTAGTGCAACAACTGTTACACCCACATAACATTGTCTGTCTGTAAAAAATTCCATTTCAAACGGCAGAAATTAATATGTAAGCGCCTAGGGCTATATCTAGATTAGGCGCATAAAAAATGATCACAATAATAATAATAATAATAAAGCATTTATTCCCCTGTCATTCCAATTGTATATGCCAGTTAATTCCGTTCACTTGGCTATCTGGATCACCTTTCGAACTAAAGAGTTCTTCTACAGGGATCATGTGACCGCCGCTCAAATAAGGTTACCCTTAAAATCGACTGGACAAAAACGGAAGAACCCAATTAAAAATCGACCAACAATCACGGGGAAAACTTTTCAACTTTTACATACCAAAAGAAAGCCAAATAAATGATCTACCCCAAACAGGTTGTTTTGTTTAGCTAGCTTCTGAATTGTGTGTGCTATGCTATTCCTTCTAATGCAGGTGTCGATCGCAAGAGCGGTCAAAAACGGGAGCTTTTGCGTCAATTTTGAGGGGTATCATATGAAAAAACGCTGTATTTTAGCAATGACTTGTTGGATTGCTTTGAAACTTCCAGAATGTTTTTCCAATATACTCGACGTACCAGTACATTGTTGGGTTGTTACACGTATTCGTTCCGATGTTATGCAATGTTTCGAGAAAAAAACAGGATTGTTCACTTGTGTAAAAAAAAAAAATCACGATTTTCAATTGGGCCCTTCCGTTTTTGTCCAGTCGATTTTAAGCGTACCCTTATTTGAGCGCCGGTCACATGATCCTTGTACAAGAAATCTTGAATCCGAAAGTTGATCCAGATAGTCAAGTGAACGGCCTTAACTGGCATTATAGAACTTGAATAAAATGACAGGAGAATTAATGCATTTATTTGGGTGCGAAATGTGTTGCAATAACTGTTTGGCGAAGTTCATATACTACAAAGACCACTTATTTCTCTTTGTTTCCCAGATCTGCATACTGTTTTTAAAATGTGAACAATGAATAGTAAAGAAAGGCACATATACATTCGACAAGATAAGCACACACACACACACACACACACATGCACACACACACACACACACACACACACACACACACACATGCACACACACTACTCACAGACATAGCGAGACATCCAGCAGCCAGCAGCACCCACAGACAGCAGCACCGCAGAGTGGCCATGGTTGACCAGTTCCTGTCTGTTCTTTTCTCTGCCCAAAGTAGTCCACACATCCACAATAATTTTAGGTGAATCATCAAATAATTAGGCGAAAGGTTCTTCGCGAAGCTGGCTGCTCGAAGCTTTGGTAGTGAATTTTCAGTAAAATACGAAATTTAAAAAACTTAGAAAAACTTCGCGAAATCAATTTCGGGCTTAATTAAAGGCACAGTAAGCCTCCCGTAAACCATCACAGAGCTCCCCGAGCGTCTGCATACAGTACAAGCATACTTCCATTTGAACGCTCACTGAACGGGAACATCTTGGCTGCTTTCTGTCGAGCGTGAGAAATTTCCAAAGAATTTATTTTTGTGGACTTGGTCCTCTACAACAATGGCGCTTCGTTTTGGTGCTGGACGGCTGTTATGAATATTCAATACCGGAAATCACGCCCGGACAGTAAGCCTCCCGTAAACCATCACAGATACTGTCAGGCTTTTACACACAGTACAAACACCCTTCCATTTGAACGCTCACCAAACGGGAACATTCTAGGTGCCCTACGTAAAGAGCGAGCAATTTTTAAAGAATTAATTTTGCAGATTGTCTCGAACACTTTTTGGACCCATCCTGAACTCAGGTCAAAAATGAGTTACTTCCCTTTGGGTCTCATTCTATCGATGTAAACTGGCCATAGCCGTGGATCGATGATTATCAGAATGTTTTTGGACCGTGGTGCGTTTTTGCGCTAGACCTAACTTTTAAAAACAGGTTTTTTACACAAACATTCCTACAAAAGAATTCTTTTTTCATCAAGACAAGATCAGTACAATTCAAAGTTGTGAAAGTTTGAAAAAAGAAAAGCCCGGAAGCAGGGTCACGCAAGGGTCGTAGCAGACGACGGTTTATGCATATCGCCGTTCCTCTCAACAGTCAAAAGCCATCGCTAGAGTTCTTGTGAACCACAGCCGTTTGTTTCGTGCATAAACGTGCTATTGTAGATGAGCTCACATCGAGTCGCATTCAAATGACTAACTGACGACTACATTGTGAAAAAGGGAAACTGGATCACACGGGTTCACGATGGCTCAGGGGTAAGATAAACTACGGAAAAATACATTCTTTGAAAATTGTTCGCTCTTTACGGAGGGCACCTAGGATGTTCTCAATCGGTGAGTGTTTAAATGAAAAGGTGTTTGTACTGTGTGTAAAAGCCTGACCGTATCTGTGATGGTTTACGGGAGGCTTAGGGTGCCTTTAAGGACCAACTAAAACCACAACTAGTGTCAGCTTGTTTTCAATAAAACCTTCCTTCTAAAACCACAACTAGTGTCAGCTTGTTTTCAATGAAACCTTCCTTCTAAAACCAGTACTTGTGTCAGCTTGTTTTCAATAAAAACCTTCCTTCTAAAACGACAACTAGTGTCAGCTTGTTTTCAATAAAAACCTTCCTTCTAAAACGACAACTAGTGTCAGCTTGTTTTCAATAAAAACAGGTTTTGAAAGAGTGCGAGTTTTAAGATGAGGGTTCATGCAATTTACCAACATGAGAAAAACATCTAATTAAGCACTGGCAAACAAAGAAACAAGTCGCGTAAGGCGAAACTACTACATTTAGTCAAGCTGTGGAACTCACAGAATGAAACTGAACGCACTGCATTTTTTCACAATGACCGTAGTCCGCTGCTTGTGCATAAAGGCAGTGAAGTTGACGAGCCTGTTTAGCGCGGTAGTGGCTGCGCTGTGCTGCATAGCACGCTTTTCTGTACATCTCTTCGCTTTAACTTTCTGAGCGTGTTTTTAATCCAAACATATCATATCTATATGTTTTTGGAATCAGGAACCGACAAGGAATAAGATGAAATTGTTTTTAAATCGATTTCGGAAACTTAATTTTGATCATGATTTTTATATTGTTAATTTTCAGAGCTTGTTTTTAATCTGAATATAACATATCTATATGTTTTTGGAATCAGAAAATAATCAAGAATAAGATGAACGTAATTTTGGATCGTTTTATAAAAAAATAATTTTAATTACAATTTTCGGATTTTTAATGACCAAAGTCATTACCCCCTCCGTTTTGCACAAGCGGCGGACTACGGTCATTGTGAAAAAATGCAGTGCGTTCAGTTTCATTCTGTGAGTTCCACAGCTTGACTAAATGTAGTAATTTCGCCTTACGCGATTTGTTTTTTCTCAAAGTTTAAACCAAATGAGTTGTACACATGTTGACATATTACAGACTGTACAGGGGCTGTAGTCGCGAGTACATGTTAAGTGTCTTTTGAAAGCAGCTCCCGTATGTGTTACTGAGAAAAAGCGTGCCCGGAAATAGTTGGTATTCAAATGTACACTTAGGTTGTATGTTTTCTTGAGAATGCTAGCATACAGCTAATATGCTTACATTTGTCAGCAAAAATCAATCAATCAATCAATCAATGACGCTTATATCGCGCATATTCCGTGGGTACAGTTCTAGGCGCTCTGCAGTGATGCCGTGTGAGATGAAATTTTATACGGCCAGTAGATTGCAGCCATTTCGGCGCATATTTACCTTTCACGGCCTATTATTCCAAGTCACACGGGTATAGGTAGACAATTATTAACTGTGCCTAAGCAATTTTGCCAGGAAAGACCCTTTTGTCAATCGTGGGATCTTTAACGTGCACACCCAATGTAGTGTACACGGGGGGAGGGTTCGGACACCGAAGAGAGTCTGCACACAAAGTTGACTCTGAAATAAATTTCCGCCGAACCTGGGATCGAACTCACGCTGACAGCGGCCAACTGAATACAAATCCAGCGCGCTACCAACTGAGCTACATTGAAACCATAACTTGACGATGAAAGACTGGAGAGCGCCACACGACAATTGATGGGCTGTATGACCCGTGCTTGATTAAATTACACACACAAAAGTAAAGGGAACGAAAGAAACAAAGGTAGAGAGAAGAAAAGCAGCCTGACAGAACAAAATAAAGAAAGAAAGAAAACAAGGGAAAAAATCAGAAAAAATACCAAAAACAAACATAGAACGAAAGAAAGAAAGAAACAAAGAAACAAAGAAACAAAGAAACAAAGAAACAAAGAAGCAAACAAACAAACAAACTAACAATCAAACAAAGATAGAAAAAGAAAGAGAAAACATATTGACTATTTTAACATTGTGAATTGCTAATTTTTTTTTAAATCAGATCCTCTTAAAAGTTTGAGTGTTTTTGAACTCAATTGTTTACATTTTTTTTTATCCGTTTTGTCTTGTCATCAAAATCTATATAAACAAGAAGGGCAAAGCCCATACGACTCACATGCTTGACCTCGACCTTTAGGGTAACTAAACCTAGCAATGACATCATACACTAAGAACTGCTTTACACATTTTTCCTACCAAAATACATGTGACCTTGACCCAAGGTCAAGGTCATCCAAGGTCATGCAACACAAAGCTGTTAATTCAAGACATAGGAAGTACAATGGTGCTTATTGGCTCTTTCTACCATGAGATATGGTCACTTTTAGTGGTTCACTACCTTATTTTGGTCACATTTCATAAGGGTCAAAGTGACCTTGACCTTGATCATATGTGACCAAATGTGTCTCATGATGAAAGCATAACATGTGCCCCACATAATTTTTAAGTTTGAAACAGTTATCTTCCATAGTTCAGGGTCAAGGTCACTTCAAAATATGTATACAATCCAACTTTGAAGAGCTCCTGTGACCTTGACCTTGAAGCAAGGTAAACCAAATTGGTATCAAAAGATGGGGCTTACTTTGCCCTATATACCATATATAGGTGAGGTATTGAATCTCAAAAACTTCAGAGAAAATGGGGAAAATGTGAAAAATAGCTGTTTTTTAGGCAACATTTATGGCCCCTGCGACCTTGACCTTGAAGCAAGGTCAAGATGCTATGTATGTTTTTTGGGGCCTTGTCATCATACACCATCTTGCCAAATTTGGTACTGATAGACTGAATAGTGTCCAAGAAATATCCAACGTTAAAGTTTTCCGGACGGACGGACGGACGTCCGGACGTCCGGACGGACGGACGGACGGACGGACGGACGGACGACTCGGGTGAGTACATAGACTCACTTTTGCTTCGCATGTGAGTCAAAAAGCGTGCAATTCCAATAGTATTTTATTCCTCATTTATTAACTTGTTTATTTTTTTAGTCTCAGAACTGTTTGCTTAAAACAAACAAGAAAAAAACACTATGTTCGTTTCGACTCACCTTAGTTTGAAAGTACGGCAACAAAAAAGTGAGAGAGAGAGAGACTAAGGAAGGAAGCACTGGAATGAAAGCCCCGGACATCTAGCGGTCCTTTTTATATTTAGTCAAGTTTTGACTAAATGTTTTAACATAGAGGGGGAATCGGGACGAGGGTCGTGGTGTATGTGTGTGTGTGTGTCAGTGTCAGTGTCTGTGTCTGTGTGTGTGTGTGCAGAGCGATTCAGACCAAACTACTGGACCGATCTTTATGAAATTTGACATGAGAGTTTCTGGAAATAATATCCCCGGACTTTTTTCATTTTTTCGATAAATACATTTGATGACGTCATATCCGGCTTTTGTAAAAGTTGAGGCGGCACTGTCACACCCTCATTTTTCACTCAAATTGATTGACATTTTGGCAAAGCAATCTTCGACGAAGGCCGGACTTTGGTATTGCATTTCAGCTTGGTGGCTTAAAAACTAATGAATGAGTCTGGTCATTAAAAATCGGAAACTTGTAATTAAAATATTTTTTTATGAAACGATCCAAAATTAATTTCATCTTATTCTTCGTCATTTTCTGATTCCAAAAACGTATATACATCTATCTATATATATATATATATATACGACTTGTGTGTGTGTGTGTGTGTGTGTGTGTGTGTGTGTGTGTGTGTGTGTGTGTGTGTGTGTGTGTGTGTGTGTGTGTGTGTGTGTGTGTGTGTGTGTGTGTGTGTGTGTGTGTGTGTGTGTGTATGTGTGTGTGTTCGCGATGCACGGCCAAAGTTCTTTTTTTTGCATCTAGTTTTAGTATGTCCTTCCACGATGCTTTCATTGTAAGTTTGTGCATTTACAGGCTATTGTTTAGTTTCAGTTTCTTTTCATTTAATTTATCATAATTTATTTAGTTACATAATACATCGATGGAATGTTTTTCAGAATACACACACACACACACGTTTTTTCCCCCAGAATGTTAGTACTTTTCTTTTCATTTCTATTCATGTTTAATGATGTTTTGAATCACATCGCGGCGTGGGTGCAACGCGCGCCATTCTCTATTTCATTAGGAGACCATTATGGGGAACTTTAATCAAATTCTACAGCACACAGGCGGATGTTGTTTTTCTTCACTCGTGTTTCTGTTATCGAGGCGGAAATGGAAACTATTTAAACTGCCAGCGAACTTGTTTTTAGTACAACGGACACACACGTATTACATGTTGCAGCACGAGGTAAACAGGAAATAGCACCGCAGTTTGTCATTGACCTGTAGCGAGCTTAAAATGACGACACGAACAGTCTCGTGATATATGACAGATTGAGAAAGGGTTTTCGTTGGTCTTTAGAGAATTTAAAATGACGATAAACATATGGGGATAAACATATGAAAGATTGAGGAAGGGTTCTTTTCAGTGATCTGCCGGGAGTTAAGAATATAACCTAAAGGTATGGTGATATATAATAATAAAAAATAATAATATGGGAGATTTATAGAGCGCTTTACATTCTCAAAGCGCTTTACAATGACAAACATACATAATACATACAAAGCAAAGCAAAAGCATGTGCAGCAGCATTCAGCACACAAGTGAACAACGAAACTCAAACACTACATCAATACAATCTGCAAGCATACTAACACAGGCAAAACATTCAAACATTCAAACACTTGATTCAAAAATGCACCATGTTGAAATAAAATTAATCAAAATACTGGGTGAAGAAGTGTGTTTTAAGGTTTGATTTGAAGGAACAGAATGTTTGGCAGTGTCGGATAGAGTAAGGGAGAGAGTTCCACGCAACGGCAGCAGAGTGGGAGAAGGCTCTCTGGCCGTGCTGTTTGCGACTAAAAGAAGATAGACGGAATATTCTAGTGTCTACAGAGGAGCGGAGGGATCGTGAGGGTGTGTAGAGTGTGAACAGGTCAGACAGGTAGGATGGGGCTGAGCCAGATATTATTTTGTAGCAGATACAGCAGCACTTATATTGGATTCTCAGCTCTACAGGGAGCCAATGAAGTTTCTTTAGCAAGGGGGAACAGGACTGGGACCGAGGGGCTTTGCAGACAAGCCGGGCTGCAGAATTTTGAACGCGCTGCAAAGGATGGATGACAGACTGAGGACAGCCAATGAGAACAGAATTTCCGTAGTCTAATCGAGAAAGAATGTAGGAGGAAACAAGGGTCTTGGTGGCATCTTCGGTAAGGTATGGGCGGATAGAACCTATTCTCTTAAGCTCGATGTAAGCGGACTGACAGACTTTCATAACATGGTGTTTCATGGAGAGATCGCTATCAAGAAAGATGCCAAGATCACGGACGGAGTCTGAGAATTCAATAGTGCTGTTGCCCAAATATGAAAGAATGAGAAAGGATTATTGCCATTCACTTGTACACAGTTTAAAATGACGTCACAAATAGTATCATCTATGGGTGATGATGATGATAATTAGTTTTAACGTCCTCTTAGAACCATTTGGCATATCTTGGGACAGGTAGAGTTAATATGCTTTATGTGGGGACAAGACACTGGACAAACATGCAAACAGAGAACACATATGATCGTGTTATATATCTGGAAGTCTATTGTTGCGATATTTCAAAATGGGGAAGGAAGTAATGATTGTGTTCGCGGAATATGGTTGGACTGGAGCGGTTTTGTAGGCTTATTTGCTTTTTATGTATGTAGAATATGTCATCTATGGGGATAGATATATAAAATATAGAGGTTTAAGTCTCCCTGTTGGCGTTTAGTTGTGAGAAAAAGCTGAATATTTAATACTCGTACTGTATTAGATCCATGTTGGTCATCTCGAGATTACGTATAAGTATTATCTATGATTTTTGTTCAGAATACTCTCATACAAAATATCCGAAACAATCATTTTTTTCCCACACACACAGCGAATCAGACTGACCGCAGACGGGCATTAACGGACCCGCTTCAATGGTTTAACAACACACTCGCGCGTCATGCGCCTTCTCTCTGACGTCACACACTCACCATTTGTCCCTGTAAATCTGTTCGCTAACCTTTACTCTGGAACTGACCTCAGCCTCGCGGCAATGACGCAACCACGGACAATGAAACAGGTTATCCGTTCAGTGAAGGGGTATTGGACGATCGTCGAGAAAAATCACCCACGTAATCAAGCGGGTAGGGGTGATTGTAATTTAAAGGTGGGCTCATTCAGAGGTTTGCGTAGGGCCAACAACCCTGCTTAGAAAACAAACAACGTTACAGAAGCATTGACGACAGAAGACGTCAATGGCCTATGCTCCGCTGGGAGCAAAGGGCCTAAGTAAGTAAGTTATGCCATGCCGGGTAATGACCCCGCGATACAATCAAAGCTAAGTCCGTTCTAGTGATTTCTCTGTATGGTAAAAACGAAGTAACGTAACGTGGATTTCTCTGACAGACAGACAGACAGACAAACAGACAGACAGACAGACACACACACACACACACACACACACACACACACACACACACACACACACACACACACAGATGAACAGACAGGCAGACAGACAGACAGACAGACAGACAAAAAGACAGACACACAGATGAAAAGACAGACAGACAGACAAACAGACAGACAGACACACACACACACAAACACACACACACACACCGTCACACACACACACAAACACACACACACATACACACACACACACACACACACACAGATGAACAGACAGACAGACAGACAAAAAGACAGACTCACAGATGAAAAGACAGACAGACAGACAGACAAACAGACGTTGGTCTCAACCACGCGTTCTGGCCATGTCTGTGAGTCAAGGGCTCGCCAACTGAACCGTGAAAGTACACATCAAAGGCATTCATACGACCTCGAGCGTTGAAGGCTCGCCAACTTAGCTACAGACCTGTACATACAAGTCCGACTTCAAAAACAATATTTCTATGGGGAACCCCTGGCGTTACACGGTCAGTTACGACAGCAGCTCAATGTATTGTCCAAGGATTGTATTTGACCGCTAGTGTTACTGACCACTGAAGTGAGCCGCTATGGCTGGCACTTCATTCCTGCCAAATTGTTACACGCCATAATCTTAGGTCATATAAGGAGAGAAAAAATGTGAGTTCATGACCGGCGCACATCAGCGTGTTGTGGAAATAACTGTATCGCGATTTGTAAGCGGTGTGGCATAAGTCTGTTTTAGAAAAAAAAGTATCATAGCATTATCATATTAGATATACTTCATAGTTAGATGTTGAACGCGATGACTAGATTAAAGCCGGACAGTTGCGTGCAAATGGCTTCGGCTCGCCTTTAAAAAACTTGCATCAATAAATGGGACACTTAATCATGAGAGAGTTATTTTCGAATATCGTAAATTGCTTGGTTAAGATAGAGAGAGAGAGAGAGAGAGAGAGAGAGAGAGAGAGAGAGAGAGAGAGAGAGAGAGAGAGAGAGAGAGAGAGAGAGAGAGAGAGAGAGAGAGATGATGATAATTAGTTTTAACGTCCTCTTAGAACCATTTGGCCTATCTTGGGACAGGTAGAGTTAATATGCTTTATGTGGGGACAAGACACTGGACAAACATGCAAACAGAGAACACATAATTATGAGAGAGAGAGAGAGAGAGAGAGAGAGAGAGAGAGAGAGAGAGAGAGAGAGAGAGAGAGAGAGAGAGAGAGAGAGAGAGAGAGAGAGAGAGAGAGAGAGAGAGAGAGAGAGAGAGATAGAGATAGAGAGAGAACTCGAACTCGAACTCGAACTCGAAAACTTTATTACCGAGGGATGATAGCATTAGGTCCATATGGTCCTTTCTTACAGCTAGTCCCTACTATAATACACACATGAAACAAAGAACACATTGAAGAATAAAAAATAAAAAATAAATCACACACAAAAAATCAAATAAAACAAAATTATGTAGGGAAAAGTATAACAAAATAAAAATATAAAAAAATTCAAAAGTGTGCTTGAGAGAGAAAGAGAGAGAGAGAGAGAGAGAGAGAGAGAGAGAGAGAGAGAGAGAGAGAGAGAGAGATTGATTGATTGATTAAACTTTATTACAGAAGGATGGAGATTTTAGGCATTGCCTAGTCTTACAATCTGTCCTTGCAAACAAAGACGAGAACAAAACAACACATGAAAAGAGTATATGGACACTACGAATTTGACGAAACATACATATGGTAATAAGTAACATTCAAAAGCAAATCAAAAGTTATAGATTAACTAAATAAAAACTATGAAGTATAAAGATAGCAAAAGTAACAATGATAATAGCAATGAAGGCAATGATGATGATTTCATGGTAATAAGATTAATAACAATAAAATAATAATAATGATAATAACAACACTAATGGTTTAAACTGTTTTATTCAACGTTTGTGCATTATTTACAAAAAACGCATATTGAGTAAACAACAACAAGCATAATGCTTATAGTGGTGACAACACTAATAATCATGATAACAATGAGTGCAAAGTTACGTTCAATAAGAACATGAGGTCCTGAATAAAAACAACAACAGCAAGCAAACAAATAGCAAGTCAAGTGTAGAAAAACAACAATCATAAAAAGAGAATCGTATCTTTTTCCATGTATAAATTGCATACACGCATGCTAATATACATGTGAAGCTATAAGATAACGTTTATGTATTGATTAAATTATTGTGGTTTAAGATATCGGAATAAACCAATTTACGAGAAAGAGAGAGCGAGAGAGAGAGCGAGAGAGAGAGTAAGAGAGAGAGAGAGAGAGAGAACTTTGAACTTTGAACTTTATTACAGGAAAGATAGCATTAGGTCCGTAGGACCTTTCTTACAGCTAGTCCTGATCTAAGCAAACAAAATGGTTATAATCGAAATGGGAATACATAGGAACAAACTTTTTATGATGAAACGCAGACACACGCAATAATAGTAATATAAGAATAAGATCATTCAGAGAGAGAGAGAGAGAGAGAGAGAGAGAGAGAGAGAGAGAGAGAGAGAGAGAGAGAGAGAGAGAGAGAGAGAGACAGAGACAGAGAGAGAGAGAGACAGAGAGAGAGAGACAGAGAGAGAGAGACAGAGACAGAGACAGAGACAGAGACAGAGACAGAGTGAAAGTCGACCAAACATCAAAACACACACACACACACACACACACACACACACACACACACACACACACACACACACAAACACACCAATGTAAGTACAAACACACCAATGTAAGTACAAACACACCAATGTAAGTACAAACACTCATAGAATGCAAGACTTATATTGGGGCACATGTAAGAACATGACACACCCGGCAAGACCAGACAGAGGCAAAGGTCATGCAAGACCAGACAGAGGCAAAGGTCATGCAAGACCAGACAGAGGCAAAGGTCATGCAAGACCAGACAGAGGCAAAGGTCATGCAAGACCAGACAGAGGCAAAGGTCATGCAAGACCAGACAGAGGCAAAGGTCATGCAAGACAAGGTGTAATGAAAGCAGTAAATACATTGTCCGGTAAGAAAACAACTCAAAGCAACACACACACACAAAACTTCATAGGTTTCTGTTAAGACCTGTCAGTGTTCAAAATGACGGCGTATTATATCGATTGAACAGTCCGTCGCGGTGACATCGTCAACTAAAACTACTATGTATGCTTGAAACAGCTTACACATGTATAATGTTTCACAATGCCAGGAGGGGTAGGGGGAGGGGGGGGTTAACTGTGTTTTTGAAACAGCTTACACATACTGTTTCACAATGCCAGGCAGGGCCGGACTACCGGGGGGGGGGGGGGGGGGTTATGGGGGTTGCGCACCCCACCCCACCCCCCTAGCCTAAATATGTACCTCACTTATTCAAAAAAAAATTTTACTATTGTTTATTTTATGCCGTTTCATGCAAGGAGCGACCATTTTTCTATCTCAGAATATGACCTACCCATGACCTACACATGACCCCGCCTCCCTGGACCACCACTTGCAACCCCCCCCCCCCCCCTCCTCTTAGCCTAGTCCGGCCCTGCCAGGCAGGGTAAGTACATTTTAAGTGGCTTATTGTCCGTCAGGTCTTAATTGCCTATATTGGACATGAATTGGTTTGTACGATTCGAGTTTTACGCCCTCACGGCTTTTGATGTATGCGTGTTTAGGTGGTATCAGCCATCTGCACTTATAGTAGAATGACCAAGATTGTGGTGACACGGGGGTGGGAGATGGATACCGTCTCTGGGTCTGCACATAAAGTTGACCCGTGTCCGTCCCGGCCAGGATTCGAACCAGCGACCTTTCGATCACAAGTCCAGTGCTCTACCACCTGAGCTACCTGAGCTACCCGGGCCCCCAGGCAGGGTAAGGGGGAATACTGTGTTCTTCTAACGGTTTACACAAAATGGACAGTTAGGGTTATTTAAACGAAATAATTGTGGTAAGAAACAGTATAAAAGGAAAACCGAAAATTGTCCATTGTCCATGGTTTAATGTTACATGTGAGAAAAAGAGAAAGTCCTTTTTTAAAGCAAAAAATGTACATAGAAGAATGAAGACTGCCTTTTCGCGTGAGCTCCGCACCAAAACAAGTCGAAGTTCTAAACAGGAAGTAAATAAGCAATTTAAAGAATACCAAGCAGACCTTGTTAAAAAAATTAAAAACCTAAAAAGCCATGATCCAAAATCGTATTGGAAGATTATTAATGGAACACTAAGAGGAAAAAAATGAAGAATTACCAAAAGTCTCTTCTGACGTTTTTTTGAAACACTTTAAAGGTATGAGGTTGATAAAAATGAATCTAATTTAAATGAAATGGTACATAATGATAACGCTGATTTAAATTGCATGATAACAGAAGAGGAAGTTTTGAAAGCAGTTAAAAATCTAAAGAATAATAGAGCCTGTGGAAATGATCAAATTATAAATGAGTTTTTGAAAGCTTCTGTTGGGAAGTTGATTAAAGTATATACAAAGCTGTTTAATGTAATTCTTTGTTCTGGACACATGCCCGACGAATGGTCGGTTGGACTTTTACGCCCCATGTATAAGCAAAATGGAGATGCTGAAGACCCAGCAAATTACAGAGGTATAACCCTGATGAGCTGCTTTGGAAAGTTATTTACCAGTTTTCTGAATAATAGGCTAACTAATTATTTTGATGAGTATTCAGTCATTGGTGAAGAACAAGCCGGTTTTCGAGCAGGTCATTCAACCCTCGACCACATTTTTACTTTACATAGTATTATTGATTACTTTCTATCAAAGAGAAAAAGTATTGTCTTTTTATTGATTATGAAAAAGCATTTGATTATGTGAAAAGAGCTTTTCTATGGAAGAAGATGTTTGACGCTGGAATAAATGGGCGAATGCTAAATATTATTCAAAATGTGTATAGTAAGGCCAAGTCATGTGTTTTGGTAGGTAACCAAAAGTCAGATTTCTTTCAATGTTTTACCGGTGTACATCAAGTGGAAAACTTGTCACCTGCATTGTTTGCTGTGTATTTAAATGATTTACAAGCTTATATGTTTGATAAAACTGAACACCTCCCTACTATTGAAAGAGAGGTTGCTATGTTGGACTTACAGCCGGATGATGCTGAGCTGATGTTTAAAATGTTTATTTTATTATATGCAGATGATACAACCATTTTAGCAGAATCCCCAGAAGCATTACAAGACTCGCTAAATGTGTTGTTCGAATACTGCGATCTGTGGAGTTTGCGGGTAAACGCCAAAAAACCCGAAAAAAGTTGTTTTTTCAAGATTTAAATACGAAAATTGCCATTATTTAAATACAAAGATGAATTAGTTGAGGTCGTGTTTGGTTTTCAATATTTGGGTCTATGTTTTAATTATAATAATAAGTTTAATAAATCACACAAGTTGTTATATGATAAGGCCTCTCGAGCAATGTTTAGCTTGTTAAAGAAGTGTAGAAAATTGTCGTTGTCCATAGATATTCAAATTGAATTGTTTGATAGAATAGTTGCACCGATTATGTTATACGGCTGTGAAGTATGGGGAACAAATTTGGTAAATTTAGCAACAAAATTACAGCTACGTTTTTATAAGATTATTTTGAAATTGTGAAAGTCGACCCCAACGTGTAAGGTATTAGGCGAATTAGGCAAATTTCCACTAGATGTCCTCGTAAAAAATAGACAGACGGGGCTCTGTGTCACTCCACGCAAGATCTAGTCACGGCCTGTCATTTGAATTGTGCCGTCAGGTTTTATTCAGGGTGCACTGAATAGCTAAACTCGCACACCTCTAATACGGGTAAAAGGGATCACGCTTCTTCAATACATTGCCTTTCCCTGCCCTTTGTCGAGCAACACGTCAAGCTCCTGCTCCAATTTTCTGTCACTGCCTTCCAACATTGAGTAACACTTCTTACGTGTGTGTAATGGGAGGGGACGGGTTTGACTAAAATCAAGGTATGCTGTCAGGAGCATGTCTGTGTGTGTGTGTGTTTGTGTGTGTGTGTGTGTGTGTGTGTGTGTGTGTGTGTGTGTATGTGTATGCGTGCACACGTACTATGACATGTGTGTGTGTGTGTGTGTATGTGTGTGTGTGTGTGTGTGTGTGTGTGTGTTTGCGCGCGCGTGTGTGTGTGTGTGTGTGTGTGCGTGAGGTGTGTGTTTATCTGTCTGTCTGTGCCTGTCTGTATCTTGGCCTGGGTCTCTCTGTCTGTGTGTTCGCTTGTGTGTCCCTGAAAAACACGCCGCAGAATCAGGCCAGAATGGAAACATTGTTCTGGGACTGGGAGACGTGACGTGTACCTGCCACTCTGCGTTCACCTGGCAGTAAAACTGCAAAACTACACTGTATTCAACAATGAGAGGCCACAGGATCGCTATACTCTTTGCCAAACCACCACTCAACACACATTTACAAACACACATATACAATCAAACACATGCACACACACAAACGCATGCACGCACACACACACACGAACGCATGCACGTACGCACGCAATCAAGATCACACACACACTGGCACACACATACACACACACGATGCATGCACGCACTCACACAAGCAAGCACTTACACACACACACACACACACTATTTATTTACACAACGCAAAAGAAAGCAAAGACATTTTAAAAACTGTTTTACTGATCATAATCCTCCTGATGAAGAACAAACCCATACATATTGGAATTATTATAATCAACGCATATAGCACCTAGCGTCTAAAACCCCAAAACGCTAATTCTAGTAAGAAATCAATGCTTTTCGGGTCTCAAGAACATTTTTTGCAATGATACAAAACTTCGCCATCTTTTCCTTAATCCAGACACAATGACTGCAAGGCCAGCATTATCAAACTGTCTTATTCGATCGGCAATGATTTCTGCAAAACTTTCAGTTTTAAGCTTCAGGATACAAGTCATCAATGCACAAACTACAGATTAATTCTTATCATTAACAAAATAGAGTATGATCACTGGGCGCATGCAAAGTAAAGTATTGTAGGAAACAAAGATACGCCATTTTTGTTGTGCCTTGTTAATGACAAGATTTTTCAGCAAGGTTTTCTTTCTATCCATGTTTATTGTGTTTTATATTGTGTTTCTTTGACACGTTTTATTTACAAGACAAAAATACAAACACAGACGAAGACAACCACACAAAAGAGACTCGGTGGAACAGACACAAAGGAGGCCTTGCAGAAGCCTTACACATGACAACAACGAATTACAAATTGAACGACAGGTAGTTACACAGAAACACATTAATAACAAGAAATTCCTCCGAGGTAGGAAAAACACCCCCGTTGGTCAAAGGGAAATAACCATTCTCACTGCCACCAACTGAGAAGGTTATTTCCCTTTGACCATTAATATGTCCCTCTATAAGTCCTTGTAGAATCTTAATCCACCAATAACTCCCTTACCGTGTGTTTGACTGGTCCCAATTTTTGTAAGGACCGTCTCAGGAATGTATAGAACCTGTTCACCAAGTTTGGTGACGATCGGTCCGTTCATTCTTGAGATCTATATGCGAACACAAACAAACAAACAAAAAAACACATCGAGCGAAACCTATACACACCCCTATACCGGGGGTGTAAATACGAAATTGAGGTGTGTAACATATTCCGGCACACTTGCAACGAATCTCGAGAGGAACAAAATATTGACTGTTTAAAGCGTGCGCCCGTTTATTTACAAGACTCAACACACGCGCATTTTGCTGTGTGACAGTCTTCTCAGAAACTTCTGCCAGAACATTATGAGTTTTCCATGGCTACCTTGCCTCAGGCAGAGTCTCTTTTCTACTTTTTTTGTTAAACCTTCACACCATAAACCAATGTGTGTGTGTTGTTGTTGTTTTTTGAGAGTGTATGCCCCATCGCTCTATCTCTCTCATCTGCAGTATAACGTTGTTTTTATCGGTTACCACTTGTGTAGATACTCTTCCGTCACGTATACATACGGATATAATCAGTAACCATTGTTTTGTCCAGGTTTTCCTATTCGTTTCACAATCGTGAAGAGCATCTTACCATATTTTCTTATTAAGAACGTATTAGAATTAACTCTATTGGCCAAGGCCGAAGCTTCCTATACATTTGCTGCATTTGGATTATATGATTAAAACCTGCCATCTCTAACATGGGAACGTTCTTCTAGTGGGCCGACAATTCCCTGAATACTGTGAGCGTCTAGCTACAATGTCTGCAAATCTAGGCCATCTCATCCTTTTTACGAATGCCTCGACGCTTTCTCTGCAACGTTTTCAGCGTTTCTCCATAATGTTCTGCATCATAGCATCGACATGTTCATTTCGTCTTGCCATAAGTGGAAGTTTCTCTGACTAGTTTTGTTTGGGCGTCTTCCCTTGATATTTGTGACCCTCCACCACAGAACGAGTCGCATGTCACCTTTGCATGATTTTCATATTTTTATATTTAGTCAAGTTTTGACTAAATATTTTAACATCGAGGGGGAATCGAAACGAGGGTCGTGGTGTATGTGCGTGTGTGTGTGTGTGCGTGTGTGTGTGTGTGTAGAGCGATTCAGACTAAACTACTGGACCGATCTTTATGAAATTTGACATGAGAGTTCCTGGGTATGAAATCCCCGAACGTTTTTTTCATTTTTTTGATAAATGTCTTTGATGACGTCATATCCGGCTTTTCGTGAAAGTTGAGGCGGCACTGTCACGCCCTCATTTTTCAACCAAATTGGTTGAAATTTTGGTCAAGTAATCTTCGACGAAGCCCGGGGTTCGGTATTGCATTTCAGCTTGGTGGCTTAAAAATTAATTAATGACTTTGGTCATTAAAAATCTGAAAATTGTAAAAAAAAATAAAAATCTATAAAACGATCCAAATTTACGTTTATCTTATTCTCCATCATTTGCTGATTCCAAAAACATATAAATATGTTATACGGTATTCGGATTAAAAACAAGCTCTGAAAATTAAATATATAAAAATTATTATCAAAATTAAATTGTCCAAATCAATTTAAAAACACTTTCATCTTATTCCTTGTCGGTTCCTGATTCCAAAAACATATAGATATGATATGTTTGGATTAAAAACACGCTCAGAAAGTTAAAACGAAGAGAGGTACAGAAAAGCGTGCTATCCTTCTTAGCGCAACTACTACCCCGCTCTTCTTGTCAATTCCACTGGCACTGCCTTTGCCACGGGCGGTGGAGTGACGATGCTACGAGTATACGGTCTTGCTGCGTTGCGTTGCGTTCAGTTTCATTCTGTGAGTTCGACAGCTACTTGACTAAATATTGTATTTTCGCCTTACGCGACTTGTTACATTTTCCTAAAGAGTTTTTTATGCTCTATCCAGTGGTGAAAACCGTTTTAGAAAAGAGCGACCACTGTTTGAGTTATAAGACTGTGATTAAGGTGACCCTCACACTGTTACCAGACACTCCCCGGACTTATATTAAGCCTGGCGCAGAACCGCGCGAGGTGACATGCGACTCATTTCGTGGTGGAGGGTCACATTTGTTAATCAGGATGTGTCAGAATTAACAACTTCATTCTAATTGTTTGTATTGAATTCTCATTCTCCTGTGGTGAAGCTTCTGTGAATTGTTTTGAGCGTCTTCCCACAACTTCTGCAAATCAGGGCGAGTTAGAATCAACGACCTCACAGGAAAGGGTACGCATATTTCGGCCTGTATATCGCCTCGTTCAGGTAGTCCTACTGTGATGCGACTTCTCTGTAGAAACCGGAAATGACGTAACCGGAAGCGGATTTCCGCCATGATGGTGTCTCTCAAACTGTCTGTGATGCTGTCCGGACGATCGTGAGAAGGGGAGCTCAAGTGCAGGTAGTGGTAGGCCCAGATTCCCTGAAACGTGAAGAACAGCAATGAGCGATGGCAAAGTCTTGAAAGTACCATGTAAAACTGTCGATACAAATCACATAAGTATAGATGAGAATGAATTGATGATCGCGCTTTACTGGCAGCCAACTCTGGCAGATCAAACAAAGCGTAACCCACCTTTGAATTGCGGGGTGTTTTGAATAATGACAACAATTGAATTGTGGTGCAGTGGATACGACCCCCCCTCCTCGTTAAGACCTTTCGATTTAGGACTCCGATACCCCTGACTCACCTCAACCCAAAACCCTATCAAGACTCCGCATGTTAAGCTTTATTTCCTTATCTAAATTCACCACCAAAGTACGACTAACTCGTTTTTAGACATGGTATTTCTCAAACATTTGGGGTTGTCTGTAAAGGGAGGTACAGTTTTTGTTTTTTTAAATATAACAACCTCCATACATCTGAGAGAATCCGGTCACAAAAAGGTAGGACTCTTAAAATGGGGGTACACCGGACACCACCCTCACCAACCCCCCTCCCCCTCCCTCTTTAGGACTCCCCCACCCCTCACTCACCTCATTCCTTCACCCTCCAAAGATTCTGCTTTTGTTAGATTTCTTTCAATAAACTATTTACATTTACAACCAAATTAAGCCTCACTCTTTTTTCAGACCTGGTTGGGGTTGTCTTGAAAAGGAGGTACAGTTTAACCTCCCTTTTTAAACATAACAAAAAAAATGAGAGTATCAGATTAAAGGCGGACAAACACTCAGTTCCTTTATGGCAAAAAACCGAAGGACTTTTAATATCAATTGTACTACTACTAGAGAATCAGGTCTTAAAAAGGAATTAGTCTCAGAAAGGGTGTACATTAATTTCTAGGTTTGATGAACAGAAAATCCGAAAAAACAAGGTCTTAAAACGGTGGGAATCTTAATTTGGGCCGTCTTAAAAAGGGGAGGGTGGATTACTGTACTAACCTGGTTGTACAGTTCCTTTGCTCTGCTCGCCAGCGCCACCACAGGAGAGGTTGTAGACAGGGGAGACAACCAGGCTGTTAACTGGTCACGTGATGACTGCAGGGAGCCTAGCTGGGACCTGGCCACGTCCAAGTAAAAGTCGAGGCTGTCAAATCATGAAAAACAATCAACACTATTGTATTAATACTCTATTTAATAATGTTGTTTATCCTACATACGTGAGAGAGACACCCGTGAGATAATAATCGTTCAAATCACACGTGTGTATATCATGTAAATAAAGTCATGTCAAGCAGGTCTGGCAGGGACCTGTTTTTCCACTGCTTATGATGCCAAAGTCACCGAGACAAACGTTATTATAGAAACACAAAATTTAATTGCGCTTGCTAATTACCCTCGATGAATCTTTAGAACTAACACGTCACGCCACACTTTCAGAGTGACGTTTCTTTGCTTTGACGTTATAGATTACACGAGGCTTTAGAAGAGATCGAGGTTCCAAAACAAGCGTCTTCAATTTAGCTGCCTCGAATGCAGGACATTTTCAGTAAAATACACGTAAGTACAGTATGTAGGATAAACAGAATACTACATGGCTTGCTGTGTCGTACCAGATTTACACTCGTTGCTTTTTCAAATAGTGAACAGCTCGCTTTCGCTCGCAGTTCAATATTTTTAAAAAAAAATCGTGTAAATCTGGTACGACACAGCAAGCCATGTAGTATTCTCTATTTACATTACATTATGAATGTTTCCTTTACTTGGACCACACATAGATGATTTAAACTTGCCATCCAAATAAAATAATACTTGATAATCTTACTTTGAGAAACTTAATTTGTGAGCACAAAAATATCTGCATGAACGGAAATGCATACCATAAGGTAATGTTGTTGTCCTTGGTAATGGTGGTTACAGTTGCGACGATGGTGGAGGTGGTGGTGTTGATGATGGCAGTGGTGGGGGTGGCAAAGGTAATTTCAGCTGTGATTGTGGAGGTCGGGGTGGTTTTGTTGGCGGCGAGTATAATGTTGGTTGTGGGATAGCGGTGGTTGTAGGGGTGGTGGCGTTGAAGGTAATCTTGAAAGTAGCGGTGTTTGAGGAGGTGGGGGTGGATTTTGGTGGTGGCGGTTGTGGTGGTGGTGGTGGATTTCATAGTGGTGATGGCAAAGGTAAATTGGTAGAAGAGGTGGTTTGGGAGGTGGAGGGGATGGCTGCGAAGGTAATGTTGGCAGTAGCGCTGGTTCCGAGTGTGGTGGTGGCTTCAAAATCAAAGGATGCGATTGTGGCAGTAGTGATAGCAGTCGATGGCGTTGAACGGTGTGACCCAAGTCAGTAAGACAACAGCAGTGGTTGTGATGTTTTAGATAGTGCACGCAAGACTGTAAAAAGTGTATGCACAAATTTGTGGTGGCTGCGGCAGTGGTGTTGTTCATAAGGAGAACTTACAAAACTGCAACAAGTGTGCAAGACGATAGCAGTTGTGGTTATGACGTTTCTAGGTTGCGCTCACAGGACTGGAAACAGTTTATACACAAGTGTGTGGTGGCTGTGGTGGCTCTGGCAGTCTTCTGGGAGCTTCATTCGTGGCTTTTACTGACAATAATCCTCTCAGCTACTTGAAGACTGCCAAACTAGGGGCTGTGGAACAACGTTGGGTGGCGCAGTTGGCTCTTTTCAATTTTGAGATCAAGTATCGTTCTGGGAAATCCAACGTGAACGCGGACGTCCTGTCAAGGAATCCATTTGAGAGTCCGGGTACGGACATCGAGGAAGAAGTGGAGGCGGCTTGCTCTGTCTCTGTAAACATGGGCCGGGATCAAGGGTTGGCAGCAACTGCACATGTGGGCATCGTTGCTGGGACTACAGATGAGTCGGGAAGAGAGCAGTTAGGGGCAACACACGCTCTACCGACGATTGAACCCGCAGATCTGCAAAGACTTCAGGGTGAAGATCCAGTCATTGGTCTTTTGTCACAACATTTGAAGAAAGGAACAAGACCGAGTATACAAGAGAAACGAGATTTGGGAAACTCAGCCATTGCTCTGTGTAGACAGTGGGATAGGCTCGTGGTTGAGAAAGATTTACTTTGCCGTAGAGTCACAGATCCAGTTAGCAACAAACCGTTGTGGCGTTGTTACAGATAGTTTTGCCAGAGTCTCTCCAGAGGCCGGTCTTTGAATCTGTGCATGGGACAGGTCATCAGGGAGCAGAACGTTGTTTGCGATTGTTGAGACAGCGCTGTTACTGGTCAGGAATGTTCGCCACAGTGGGAAAGTGGGTTCAGGAATGTGAGCGTTGCAGCTTTGCCAAACTGCCTTCAGTACGCGCTACTGCTCCAATCGGACATTTGTTAGCTTCTCGGCCGCTTGAGGTTGTGGCTATGGACTTCACGCTTCTCGAAAAAGCAACGGATGGTAAGGAAAACGTGCTGGTATTGACAGATGTGTTCACAAAGTTTACGGTGGCAGTGCCTACCCGCGATCAGAAAGCTGTTACTGTAGCAAAGGTTTTGACGAAAGAGTGGTTTCAGAAATTCGGCATTCCCATGAGGCTTCACTCTGATCAGGGTCGAAACTTTGAAGGAGAGGTGATAAAAGAGCTCTGTATTCTCTACGGTGTGAAGAAGTCTCGGACCACTGCGTACCATCCGCAGGGGAATGCTCAGTGTGAACGTTTCAACCGGACGATGCATAACCGTTTGAGCACACTTACGGATCAGAAAAAGAAACGGTGGCCTGAATACCTCCAAAAGTTGGTGTATGTCTACAATGTGACGCCCCATTCTTCCACTGGATTTTCTCCATACGCTTTGTTGTTTGGTCAGGAACCGCGTTTACCGGTTGACTTTCTGTTGGGGATCGGTTTAGAAGAAGGTGGTTTGCCGACCACTGAGTGGGTTCAAGTCCACCGAGAACGGTTGTTACAGGCACATCAACTGGCGAACCAGAATCTACAGCAAGCAGCACATGAGCGAAAGAGGCGCCTTGATAAGAAAGTCAGAGGAAAATCACTTCAGCTTAGTCAACGTGTCTTGTTGCGGGATCACGGTATGGGTAGACGCAAAATCCATGATGCGTGGAAGTCAGAGATTTTTGTTGTGGTCGAAATACCCGATCAGGATGGTGGACCATATGTCATAAAACCTGAAAACGGAGGTGCGCCGTTCCGAGTAAATAGGGCAGAGATAAAAGAACATTTGACTCCTGTGCAACAAGCCCCTCGGGCATCCATTAGGTTGCCAGAATTTCAGTTCCAGAGACGTGAATCTAGTTCAGATGACACGGATGAGTCAAGTTCTGAAGATGAAGTTACAGGAAACGGGGTTAGATGGGCAAACAGTTCGTCTGGAAGACGAAGGGTAACTAACTTTCCCCGTCAGCGTCCCCAGCGACAGGGTGCTGGGACGCATTCAAACTTGCATCATTTACCACGAGGACCGTCCGCTTCGGTTCAGTCGGTGGTGGTATCTGAGAATTTTATGCTGTCTCTAGTCGACAGACTGCTCAAACGTACTGAGTAGGCTGTAATTAGATTTTACAAATTCTATGCTGTCTCCAGTTGACAGATTACTCCAATAGATGGGGTAGGCTGTAATTAGATTTTACAAGTTCTATGCTGTCTTTAGTCGACAGACTACTCAAACGTACTGGGTAGGATGTAACTAGATTTTACCGGATTCTACGTTGTTTCTAGTCCATAGACTACTCAAAACATATTGCGTGGGGTGTGACTAGATTTTAGATTTTGTATTCTTGAGATTAGTTGGTCACTGAACTTTAATTTGTTTGTGAATGGCGTCTCCAGCCTCGTACGCCTCAGGAGCAAAGTATGCTACCTGTAAGGGATTAGATGACCTTTTTCTTCCTTTTTGCTCTCTGCTGTCATTTGGTTTGTCTTTACTGTCTTCTCCGCTCTCACTTTTACTGTCTCCTCTGTTCTCACTTTCTATTTTTCTTGGTGGTATTTTTTAGAATTTTTGAGTTCTAGCACTGACTGATGTCTTTGTTCGAAGACAGTGTGTACACTGGTTTTGTTTATTAGAATTAATATTAGTGGATTTTTGAAATAGATTCTGAAGGATTGTATGGTTGCCTATGAATACTCCTGTTGAATGGTTTAATTGTGATGAGTGACATTAGGTTATTGCTGATTTTTGACTAAAGGTTTGATATTCTGGGTGAGTTTTAAGGACTTCCAGTTTTTTCATTGCCTTGGCAAGTGGTCATTTTGTTAGTTGATTAGAAGATTGTGTTGCCAAGTACAGTTGGGATACAAAGAGGGGACATGCATTGATAAATCGTAAAGGTTGTCAGTATTTTGTTCTGATGTATGCTCAAGAGAGATCAGATGCTTTGATAAATCGTAAAGATTGTCAACATTTTGTTCTGGTGTATGCTCAAGAGAGATAAAATATTTGATAAGTCGTAAAGATTATCATTATTGGTTATCTGGCAAGTGGTGAACATAATTCTTTGTAAAGTGAACCATGGAACTGCCTCTGTTAAAGATGAGTTGTGATTTTTTGTCAACTTGTGTGAGTTGGATGTCGACAGGAGATAGGATTATTGGCACTGGAAGGATTATGTGAAATTTGTATTTCAGAACCTATCAATTTTAGAGAAATATTGTTATAGTCAATGATGGTTGTTTTTGTGTGAAAGTTTTTGAAATGATTTGAGGATGGAGAATATTATGTTCTTGGGAGGTTAAATATTTTTTTTAAATTTTTCTGATTCTGGCATGTCGCCAGGAGACGACAGTCTAAGTTGGGGAGGATGTGAGCTTGGGAACGACAGTTACGGTACACATGCACTTGTGTGCATCCGTGTGAACTCGTGGTACCTCTGTGCTATTAAGGATTCAAACCTGTACTATCGGGGATCCATTAAGGTTTCCGAGACTGAGTTTCATTTCTATTGAATTGGTCTCGCGGAATAGCCGATTCTAAAATTTGCATAGGTAAAACGATCGCTTTTTTGGTACAAGCCTCTGGAGTAAATTTTGTGATTAATGTTTTTGTGAACGGGAAACAATTGACAGGTGGCTTTATTCCATCTCCCTTTTTCCCTCCGCCGCGATGTAAATTTGAATAGTTGAAGGTGACGTTAGACACTAACTAAAGAAAGTGGGGCTGCCTGACACCCCTCGAGTTAAATATGTGTTAATCTTGTGACACCGGCGCGCAGGATGTGGACGCTAAAACTGTGTTTTTGATTGGAATCTTTGAGGGAAAAAGACGTGTATTTTGTGCGTGTTTCCTTGACGCCGTGTGTGACATGTCTGTCACGGGCTGACATCTTTTCGGGATGTGAGAATTCTTTTGCTGGTAGGTTAATACAATTTTCTTTCTGTAAATGGGTAAGCAGTGAGAAGAATAGTATGCTGCTTGGGGAAAGGATTTATTTGAATGTTCAAGTAGATTGTTTTGTGAATTGGAATGTTTGGGAAGACTTTTGTTTGTTGAATGCTTTAGAAAACCGTTGTTTGAGAGAACGGTATTGTAGGCATGTTATTTGGTAGGAATGATGTGTTTTGTTGTTCAACGAGTTAGCTTGTGGTATTTGAAATTGTTGATTTGTTTACGTATGCTTACGGCGTGCATTCTGTGCTTTGCAGGATGGCCGAGTGTGCGACGGGGTTTTAGTTAGTTCTTTTCTAGAGGGGTCTAGTTAGATTCAGGTCTTTTCTTTTTTAGTGGGGCGTAGATTTGTTTTTAGTTAGTTCTTTTTTAGCTGGGTTTTCGTAGACGGGGTTTTAGTGGGGCGTAGATTTGTTTTCGTAGACTAGGTTTCGTTAGTGAAGTGCAGTTAGTTTTAGTGGAGAGATTTTGGTCAGGTTTTGTTAGAGTTTTTGTAGATTTGTTTTTTTTTGAAGAATTGTTTTTAGGTTGTTTTTTTAGATTTCGTTTGTTTTAGATTAGTCTCATTGTGGGTTTTTTGGATTAAAGTTGAGAGTGTGAATTTAGAGTAGAGTGTAGTTTGGGGGAAGGATTTAGTGTGTTTTTAAAGGGTAGCTTTAGAGGGAGAATTTAGAATGTAGTTTTAGAGTGAAGAGTTGAGAGCATTGTTTTTTTTTTAGTTGTTTAGTCCTATACATTGAAAGTTTTGTATTTGAAAGTAAACCCCCGTTATCCCACACATTCCCCATTTCATCGTATGGAATAAAAGAACCTGGTTAATATAACTTGTGTCGTTTGCTTGAGTGTTTGAGCTCGGTAAGAAAGAGGAAAGTAAATTGGCACTCGGTTACACAACTATAACTGTTTGTAAGATGATAGCACTGGTGGTGGTAGTATCGGAGGTGGCTCATACGATTTTGGTGTAGCAGTAAATAAGCAGGATGTAGCAGTGGTTGTTGTCATCTGTGTAGGGGTGTTATCATCCATGCTGACGTCATTCTATTTCCCCGCGTGTCACAGTGTCTCCTCATCTACAACAGGAATCCTTTCCTTTTCACCCACGACACGCTGCTTCCGTCAGAGTTGTCGTTCTTCTTGTCTCTCTGATCTTTCGTGGGCTGGTCGTGGTCGCCATTGTTGCTGTGAAAGGTGTCGGTGGTGACAGAAGGCACGTTCACCATGATGAGCTGTGTGGTACATCGTGATGCTGCATAAAGTCTGTCTTGAATATCAACTCCGTCACCAACCATTATATGGTCCGTGCCTGGCAGCATCACCACCACACGCCGCTCCAAGCCATGCACATAACCATAGTGTGTTACTGTGACACGGTCTGTTGCCGCCACCGCCACGTCGTTCAGATCTCTCTCCCACCTCGCCTTGTTGTGTACCCTGTCTTGTACCCCCAGCACACACACCGGTAAGCCTTCATCACGCAGACCGCGCACCACGCCGCTAGCTCGTGACGTCACCCTGTCTGCGTCATCCACGACGTCATCCTGTAGTTCTGAACTCCTGGTGATAATCATCACGTCGCGATAGCTCAGCGGGGTGGGGCTGTCTGCGTACAGGGGAAATACTTTTGTTACCGTTAGATATTCGTGGCTGGTAAATGTTCGTGTTAAATAGACTGACTTACTTAACTCTGTATCAACGAGTTGCCTAATATGGCTCACTTGTTGTTTCTTGCTGATAACGAGCTTGTTTCTTGCAAAGAAGCTTAATTGTGTGTTTGGTAGTCCTTCTCTCTTAAGTTAACCGTTAGGACAAATTAGAGTAAAATAGCTTTGATAGACATTCAGCAAAAATTAAATACAAAAACCTTCATAAATGGTTCATATTGGGAGCCTGGGTGCCTAATATGGAGCAGTAAAGAGGCCTTCACGAATCACTGTAAAAGCCGGCCCCCTATACTTGAAAATGACACGATCCAACTTAGTGTGCAAGTCAGATTAATTTAAATATGCTTAAGATGTAAGTGTGTCGGGTTGATGAGAGCATTATTTGAAGCACAACAGGAAACTAGATAAACTTAACAAAACAGAGTGAAAATAAATGGAATTATCAACTTCAACGAAAAGTAGATTATTTGTTATATTTTTATTAAAGCTAGATACATCGCTAATGTTCAGCAAGCTTCTTTATAAATCAATGAAAATAGCCTTTTGCTTTTATTTTCTTCGATTTTTTTAAAGTTGGTCCATATTAGGCGACACACGCGTACTTCAGCTGTGCTACAGTCGAACCAGCCTCTGTCCATAAAGACCACCTGTCCATAAAGACCACCTGCCACTTGAAACCACCCTAAAGGATCCCCAAGGGATTTTACTATATAAATGACCTGTCCATAAAGACCACCTGCCTGTCGATATCAAAGACCACTCAATTTCGGACCCAAGTCATGGTTTGAACCTGTCATGGGAGATTACCCGACGTCTTTTCTAAGTCTGCTTACAACCCCAATTGGCAATTCGCATTACAGGGCAGAACATACGTTGGGAGCGTTGCCATGGTGACTCAGCCATATTACGCGTATTACGTAATACTATGGTCCATGACAATTGTATGGTCTAATCTGATCTCATTGGGCTTTGACAGTCACCCACCAACCCACTCCTTCCACCCACCTCATCTTCCTCAAGAAAAACATCCCCGCAAAACATTTCTCTTTTGTGACACGTAAGCCCCCCGGGCGTCTAGACCGCTAATCGCAATGGCTCGCCTGTATAGTATAGTGCGTCCAGGGACCCCCTCCACACATTTCTAGCACGTGTTTTTGGCTTTTAGTGCGTATAGGACGCAGGGACGCACGCTATGACAACCTAGATAATACATTGTACATGCTTCATAGCTTATGAAATGGTGAGAAATAGCATAGAAATGAGACCAGAAAGAATATGTGTTGGCCGTTACAACCGTTATAATTGGGTTTCTATGAAAATTTTGGTGCACCAGATCAAAATGTAGTCCTTGTCCTTTCCAACGATGTATAATAAGCGGGGGTTCTTCAAATAATCTGTTTAGCAATGTGGCCTTGTGTGGCCTTTGTTTACAAGAAAGAGACGCCTACCCCCACTTTCCACACCAAGACGGCGCAGCTCGGCGGCGACGTCCTTCCCACACTGGGAGCACTCCACCGGCCACCGACCTGTGTGAGCGTTGCCATGGTGACTCAGCCGTATTACGCACTGTCCGTCCCCAGGGGCAGGTACACCGCTGTCGCTGTACTTGTGAACGCTACCTGTAGCCCTGTCAATCACTGGCTGCACCTCCCGCAGCACGGAGGGAGCACAGCGGAGAGGGATGGTGAGCGGTTCAGGCCGCAATGATGAGGGGATGGCGTCGTGTTTAAGACCTGCCGCCCACAGGTGCAGGCCGGGAACGCTCTTTTCCAGGCGGGTCACCAGTGTAGCGATGCGTGGACCTGGCTCAATACTGTGACACAGAATGGGGAAACATTGTGAGAGATGTATGTGCGAGGATGAATATGTGGGTGCGGGTATGGATATGTGTGGTTGGGTTATGTGTGTAATGATGTGTACTTTTATGTGCCTATGTGTTCTGAGAGTGTTGTTTTATGTGATATTATACACGAGCCAAAAAACAAATGTATGTTTGTTACATTCAAACAATAAAGTTTTGTTGAATTGAATTGAATTTATTTGATTTGAATTGAATACACACACACTAACTGGCACGCACACGCAAACAGAAACACATAAACACACACACCTGCATACACACACACACACACACACACACACACACACACACACACACACACACTCACACACCCATGAAACACAAACGCCTGAAGACCAACCTGCTATCAAACATCGCCTCATCTAGGAGGACGTACAACCTGCCGTCCTTCACGCGCACCAAGAGGTCGGTGACGGCCTGCTGCACGTCGGCCTCCCTGTTGGTGAAGTCATACTGGTGTTGAACCACGGTGCCTGGTGTTAGGGGAGGTGTTGGGTCCGCGCTCATAGGCAACTGTAGCTGCTTTGTAATCATTTTGCTGTTGGCCCAGGTGTTGATCAGTGTTGCGACAACTTGCACGTCGTGGCCCTGAAGCAGCCACCGCAACCCCTGCTGTACCAGCACAGCCGTCTTTCCTGTTGGAACACATATGTTAACCCGTGATTGGTAACAATGTAACACATTTTACAAATTGCAGGGCGCGCCCCGCAATTTGTAAAATGTTTTACAAATCACATAAATGGGTCCGATGTTTTCTTGTCATCTGGAACGTCCATAGATCTATTAGCTTGGTGGTATCAACGATGTTGCTTTCCACAAAGCGGGTGTGCGTTGTGTTGTCGTAAATTAATGTTTTATTTCCTGTCCTTGGTATTGTAGTAATAATTCCCTTCATCCACATCTCTCTCTGTATCAGTCTGCTTCTCTCTCTCTCTCTCTCTCTCTCTCTCTCTCTCTCTCTCTCTCTCTCTCTCTCTCTCTCTCTCTCGCTCTCTCTCTCTCTCTCTCTCTCTCTCTCTCGCTCTCTTTTACTCTCTCTCTCTCAATCTCACACACACACACACACACACACACACACACACACACACACACACACACACACACACACACACACACACACACACACACACACACACACAGAGGCACATTCACACGCATACACACATACACACACACACAGAGGCACACACACGCACACACACACACACACACACACACACACACACATATATATATATATATATATACACACACACACAATCTTCAGCGTCGCTTATTCCTATATACGAAGTTGTTTTTCTAAATTATTTTCCTGACTGACACCTATGCCTTGTTTATAAGCGTATTTGACAAAGGAGAGCCCAAATTGGTGTGATTTGCATTTTGAAATAAGCATATTTGACAAAGAAAAGCCGATATGGTAAACTTTGCATTTTAGTCACTGTGATCACTGTATCCCTGCGCTACCGCGCAAACATGTCTCAGTGACTCACACCACTTTTTAGCAGGGAGTGTTTTGGGGATAAAGATAGTACTTTTTGGCATAGAACTTATCGTAGTATGAAAGGAAAAACATCAAAAACTATCAAGTACTTTTTGAGAACTGGCGTGCACATGACATGTTTGTGACGGACACACCGAGAGACAGACAAATCTTTGGTTATCCCTCTTCCAAATCAAAACATAATAAAAACTACATGTGCAGATTTACTCACACACTTTCATTTTCATAATTATGAGGTTTGGCCTGGGATTCCTATGTGGTTGACTGGGCTCTAAACAACAAATATTAATAAAAAAAAATAAAAGGCTTGTATTACTTTGTGGAACGCGATAAAATCGCGGTTTTAGGTTCGACGTAATTTGTCAAATAATGTTTTTACATGTTTACAAATCAGGGGTTAACAACATAACTCAACATCACAAACTTAACAATAAGCTATTAGAAAAAAAATGTCTTTGGGATTTAGCGTCTTCTAGGAGTGGTACCTTTAGTTTCAACTCCTTTTCTGAGACAAACGAATCTCTTTCCTTCCCCTCTATGACAGCTTTTGTAAAATCAGACGACACAAATAAGACGCACACAGCAGAGAGGGAACACTGACAACTCAAAGTGTCTAGTGATGTTATGCTGAACAAAAAAGTCACAAATCTGACCCATAGTCTTTAACAAAGACATAATTCTAACAAAAGCTCAACTAATGGTGTTTGGCTTTTAGCGTTATATATATAAGGTGATGAGTATTGTGGTATTTTGTTTTATTTCAATATCGCCGCTATTAGTTCAAGACCGTGTATCCGACATTTTGGCGGGAATCGTTTCTTTGCATGGTTAACTCCCTTATTTTCCGCGCCTTTTGGAAAGACTTTGGAATCGCTAGCTTTCTTGCTTGCGTCAAAATCTCTTATGTCAAGATGCATCGAAACAATCAACAGCAAACCCTCAAAAAGGATCATTCGAGGCTTTTTATCGTGTAAACCCCGGTCATAATAAAGCAGATACGAGGTTGATGGGAACTTGTACATTACTTATATATCATGCTTGCCTGCCAGATGGCGGGTTTATTACGATGCTGTTATAATGAATAAGATAATGGATACTGTTTCCCAAACTAACCAAAAACCTGTGTTTCAAGCCACTTTTAAGACCAGAATATAGCGGTTCGGTTTCAGTTTCTCTCTCTCTCCCTCTTTCTCTCTGACAAGGGAGTTAACCATGCTCTCTCTCTCTCTCTCTCTCTCTCTCTCTCTCTCTCTCTCTCTCTCTCTCTCTCTCTCTCTCTCTCTCTCTCTCTCTCTCTCTCTCTCTCTCTCTCTCCACCGTGCGACAGTAAAGTTTCGGATGTGAATGAACATGAATATGGCTTAGAGATTCTTGAGCAATGTAGTGTTGGTTTGTTTGAATTATATGATTATTTGTGGTGACCCGAACGCTCGGACTGGAAAAAAATGAATTATGAACCACGTGAACACTTTGGTTATTTTAGTGAACAGCACGCTCTTGTTGATTAGAAGGCGGATTGTGATCCTTTTGTAAAGTAGTCATCTGATGTGAAAACAAATGTGTTTTGTAGACAATTGCTTGAAGTGTGCAACATGTTTGATGTGTCATTTTGAATAGTTTGTTGAAAAGACGATGTGAATGTAAGCAAGCCAAGGATGATGGTCTTTTTGCACGACATGTATATCAACAAAATGTATTACGCTCTGATAGATTTGTGCACGTTGAAGCACGCAAACATCATACACATTTGAATCAAAGGACGAAATCGAGTTATAACCGATTAAAAGTTAACCGATTGTTGTCATTTGAAAAGAATTCTCATTTATTTTGGAAGGATATGAGAGAAATATAGGATGTATGGACGGGAGAAAGAGTGTGAGCGACACTATTTAAAACACTGAGTGGCACACTCATTTTAAACAAGATTTTGGGGTGTTGCAGGTAGCTCTGTTTCCTCCTTGGGGATGAAGCTACCAGGGTAAGGGATTGTGTTGGAGGTGCGGGTAGAGGGGTAGCCCTCCCGGTGCTCCCCCTTGGACCTCCCTAGTCTAGGACCCTGGGTCTTCGCGAGGTGGCCATTGTGGCGTAATCCCTCCGGACTAGCATAACGTTTCCCTATCCCAAGACCGACCGTGCGTGGTCTATGACCACATCCTCTACGAGGTGACCCTATCAACTAGGCAGCGCAAGCCCCTAGGCGAAACACGGCGGATCTAGAGGAGAGAACCTCGATAAAAAATGTGAGCTGCCATGAAGACGGAGCATGTTGGCTGAGGACAGCGGGCAGACCTTCTGTGCAGACACCCATCTACAGGAGAAAACCAGGCATGCACGCATCAAACCCAACATGGCCAAACAAGTTTTTAACACCGATTATGTTCAACTTGATGAACAAGATGTGAACGATGAGAGTTTGGTAAATAATGTTATAGTACCAGAATTAGATTGTCCCATATCTCCTCAGGAGATAATAGAGGCTGTAGAGAACCTCAAGAAAGGTAAAGCATGCGGAACATATGGGATAATGGCAGACATGATTTATTTGTGTGGTGATTTTTCTGTGCAGTTTATGCCAAAGTTGCAATAATCGTACCGGGGTTAAAAAAAGGTGATAAAGATAAAGTAGAAAATTATAGAGGCATCTCAGTGTTAAGTCTTTTCAGTAAAGTTGAGCGAAGTTCAATCGGGATTTAGGAAAGGTTATTCCACAGTTGACCACATTTTTATACTGAATGCCATCATTGAAAAGTGTTGGTGAAGAGGTGGCAAATTATATGTTTGTTTTGTGGATCTAAAGCCAGCTTTTCACTCTGTACAACGGATGCGCCTTTTCGAGATTATGTGTGAGAAGGGGGTATCAGGAAAGTTAATGAATGCCCTTGTTGTAGTTTATAATTCTGTTGTTTCTTGTATCAGGGTGCATAATGCATCAACCGAATTTGTTGATTGCTTTATTTGTGCAAGAAAATGGTGTGCATGGAATTCAATTGTTGCCTGGATTGATTGAAATTATTCTACTGCTTTTTGCTGATGATATTGTTTTGTTGTCAGATTCTCCAGGAGGGCTACACAATCAAATTAATGCATTAAAGATTTATGTTCGTATATCAACAATGTTGAGAAACCAAGGATCATGTTTGTTTTTTTTAGAAAAGGTCCATCCGATGCATACTTATTAGCATGCCATTAAGGCCACACAGAATACGGCATGCTGTGGGTTCAAGGGCCTCCTGGCCTATCCTGAGTATAGTCGGAGCATGCCTATAACTATAAGGGGTGAGCATGATCATGTGGAAATGGGCGAGCATAATCTTTGCGAATCTCACGGCATCTTTTAAAGCACATTTCGGCACTTTGGCAACAACTTTCCTAAATACCTATCCTCGGTACTGCAAAGCTCTGAAACGCTCTTTAAACTTCAAAAATACGGAAATAATTCCATTAAGTATCAATCCTCTTCTGTTTGAATTGTTCTGCCCGCTAACATTCGCAGTATGTTGCTCTTCTTGACTATTCCATGCTACGCCGTATTACCTTATGACTGCTCTGGCAGACCTGTTCTGGACGCCTTGGTCCTTGGGTAGAATCAGTATGCAACAGGTGCGCTTTATAAGATGTCGTGAGATTCGCATAGATTATTATTGGACATTTCCCCACGATCATGCTCACCACCTTTCAGGCATGAGTAGACTATACCCAGGATACGTCAGGAGGCCCTTAAAGCCACAGCATGCCGGTGTAACACGAATTGTTACTCGACGAAATATGTACTCGGGAGTAAAATTTCGTACGAAAGTCTTACTCTGAGTACACCTTTTCAGTCAAAATCTCGTACGCGAAAATGGGATGCGGGCAAAAGGATAATGCCAATATGTGATATCGCGCAAACAAATGTCGCACTACCCTCCCTCCACCCATTCCACCACCAAGACTAACCGGGGACAGGGGAGTAAAAGGTGGGTACACCTGGCGTGGGCAGTACATTGCTCGTGTTAAGGTGGAATAATGTTTTCGTTATTCATTCATCAAGAGAGTAACATTTTCGACCGAAATGTTGACTCGTAACACACCTGCCGTGGGGATTAATTTTTTCTTGTTTAGGGAGAGGCATTTTTTCTTGTTTAGGGAGAGGCATTTTTTTCGTAGAGAGAGTAATTTTCTCGTGTTACACCGGCCGAATTCTGTGTGGCCTTAAGGGCATGCAAATGTGTATGCATCGGATGGATGATGATGATGATGATGATGATGATGATGATGATGATGATGATGATGATGATGATGATGATGATGATGATGCATCCTGAACTCAGGTTTGAAAATAGGTCTTATTTGTGCCCCTGACACGATGCGTTGAGTTTCCTAGTCTAGCGAGGAAAAAGATTTTTTACATATTGTGTTATTGATATAAGCAGATTCGCGATCGTCGATAACGATTTTCATGGTGTGTAATTTTAAAATTACAAAGGAATTGATATGTAAGACAGTTTTAAGCGAGCTATCTTTCGCGGATGTACTTACTGTGCAAACAACTCTAAATATGGCAAAAGTGTCACGTGATAATCAACTTTGGCTACGAAGCAGACGATACTTTTTCCGTAACCATTTGGGAGTGATGCAACAATATAGCTATTCTGATGAACACTTGGGGGAATTCGGGGGCTGTGATTGGATGGGCTCTTCCGATTATCAAAGCATAATGCTACGGAAGTCGGCCATTTTTCTCAATATCCAAAGGCATATTGAGAAAAATGGCCGACGCATGATTCCGGTTTACCCATCTGTACCATGGCGATGTTTCTATCGACAACAGCATACACTGACAACTTAAAAAGCTGTTTCAACAACTGTGTTGTGAAGTCGAATGCACTTGGAGTCAGGTTTTCTTCCAAAGTCAGAAAGCGTGTAGCGTTGTGCATGTCTGCGCGAACATGATGCGCGTCAGTAAGAAGTTTGTCTGCTATCAAAACCTGAGATCAACGCATCGACGCAAAAACTGTCATTTTGTAAGTTTGGAACAACAAATCAAGGTCAGAACAGCTTATTATAATCGCTATTGTGTTTTCAGCGTAGCAATAGGGTCCGATATTTAGACTCGAACAAGTATAATGACGTCTAAATATCGGACCCTATTGCTACGCTGAAAACACAATAGCTGTTAATATCACGATCTCCTTCCCACAGCCGTCTCAGCATTTCGACTTGTTTTAACCTTAGAACGATGTCTTTATCATAACTGTGAACATAACGGAGATTACTGTCAAAGTCGGCCGATCTGCAATCACTTTCGTCTCGGTTGGGAGATAACTGTGTATTCCTGTTTTAATAGACTCGGCGCACCAACGGGGAAGCATCCAGTCAGAGAGAAACCGGGCGGCTAGCGTCGTGAAGCGAAGAAGTTCAGTTTAGATGATAATGATGAAGACGACGACGACGACGGGAACGACGATGATGATGATGATGATGATGATGATGATGATGATGATGATGATTATTATTATTATGATTATGATGATGATGACGATACTGATGATGATGATGATGATGATGATGTGTCTAACCAGTGCCAGGGGGTCCTGTCAAGCAGATCCGTGGCGGGTCTCTATTCATGAGGTCAAGTTGTTGCAGGGTCAGAACCACAGATGCCAGCTTCCGCCCCAGTTCCGCCACCGCCTGTCCTGCAGTCCGCACCTCCACACCAAGCACACGGACACGGACACCGTTGTAGCAGTGGACGGACACCGTGGTGGCCGGTCCCACAAACCTGCAACACAGATGGGAATAATGATGGGGATCGTAAACATGGTCGCTTAATTCTTACATTGTGGTAATCATTTAACTTTTGATAGCAAGTTGTGGTCTTCGTAAAAAGAATCGTATGACTAATGGCATAGACAAAATTGGTGTTGGATTTGATTTGATCTCTCTCTCTCTCTCTCTCTCTCTCTCTCTCTCTCTCTCTCTCTCTCTCTCTCTCTCTCTCTCTCTCTCTCTCTCTCTCTTTTCTTACTCTCCTTTGTCTGTTCACAAACCTTCACCAATACAAATGTATGAATGTGCCAATTAATGTATATTAGTAAACATGTGTCCACAAAATAAAATATTGTACACAAGTACTGCCTTGTGATTTGGTTGCCAAATTTCCTTCTTTATTTTTCTTCGTGCATAGTATTCAGTTTGTTTTGACCTTCACCCCATCAACTTATCATGAACCCTCATCTCACCCCCCAAAACTTGATGCACGTCCAAACATTGTAACTAAACGGACACAACACCATGTATCCCCTCACCTTGCCACGATGTCCAGATACTTATCATCAGAGAGCAGAGTGTCCACAGTACAGGCCATCCTGTGTTGCCACCAGGTGCTCAGCTGTGATAACACGGCGGGTGTCACGTGCCAGTACGATGCAGGCTGGGACAGTTGGTCAGAGCAACAGCAAAGCTGTACGGCCTTCGCTGTATTGGGTGCACCCAGGCTCCCCCACAGCGCCTGCAACCGAACGTAAGTCCGTTGGGATTGCATAAAGAGAAGAATGCAAACACCAAATTAATCAAAATTCTAATCGGCGAACAGAAGCTTTCTCTCTGTCTCTCTTCCTCTCTGTCTCTAACTCTCTCTCTCTCTCACTCTCTCTCTCTCTCTCTCTCTCTCTCTCTCTCTCTCTCTCTCTCTCTATCTCTCTCTCTCTCTCTCTCTTCCCTTCTTTATCTCCCTTGTTTATCTCTCCCTCACCGTCTCTATCTCTCTCCCCCCCTCTCTCTCTCTCTCTCGCTCTCTCTTTGCCAACTTTTCAAGCCGAACCTGTTGTAACTTGGCATTGTTCTCATCATCCAGAATCCGCTGTAGCTGAGCGCGGCTCACGTATGGTAAGAAGAGAGTCTTCCTCACTGTCAGGCTTGGTGTGATGTCACTGACCATGTGTCTGGCGTGCACCTCATACTTGTCCAGCTGCTTAACCGCCTTGTCAATAACCTTGATCACCTCAGTGTCCGCTCGGCTTGCTTCGGTCTTACCGACAGACTTCATCTCTCCTACCAGGATGCCGTGCTTGCGGTGAATGACCAGGATGTCAAAGTCTCCCTGCTTCCCGTGATGCCGAAGCTCCTTAGGTAAGTTTGCTGGTTTTGGGAGCTTGCTTGTCTGTTTGGCGTAGAACGGCTTGTTGAGGTAGTCTTTAAAGTTGAGCTCAGACACCACGAACATGACCTCCTTTCCGGAATCTCCGAGTTGCTGCAAGTTGTGCAGCACGTGCTGCTGTGCAAAGTCTGCCTGAATGTTTCCCTGCTGCTGCTGAAGCTGCTCACCAGAGGGCAGCACGAGCACTTCCTGGTCAGTACCGGGTACTTTGGCCGTGTTATAAGGCACCCGGTTAAAGTGCACGGGAGGCACAATGTATGTACGGGTGAGAGCGTCAGGGTACAAGTGTCGCACAATGTCCACCATGTTGTCACTGGTGTTCTGATCACTGGTTCCGCACGCCATGAAGCCAATAATTCACTTGTCTGGAAAATGACGTCATACAAGAATATGACAAGTAAAACAAAGAGAGAAAAAGAAGAACAAGACCAGCAAGAACAGGATAGGTAAAACACATCCCCATTAGCAAAATTATTTATTTGGCAAGCTGTGGGCCTGACATGATGACACTCCATGAACGCGCTAAATGTTTTCACCAAGACTTTTAAAACAAAGGCTGACCGAAACCTGCTGCTAAGACAGTGCGGACATAGTTATTGCCTGGATTACATAAGCCAACAAAAAAAAGCCATTTTCAAAAACAGGCAGCATTATCCTGTGTTTTAAGCTCAAGTATCAAACCTGAAGTTTCTCCACACCAGTTTTACCCAAGGCAAGTCTTCAACTTACAGTTAACAACAACAACAAGAACACAGCTTATCAAGGTTACATTTTGCTTACATAATCGTGCAGTTTTAGGCAAAGAGTGGACAAGAAGAGAAACTTGGTTAAAAAGTGCAGTAAATAGGGGAAGTTCGGCGATCACAAATAGAGTGGAGTCAAGGAGAAATACCTATTTGGAAGGCGGGCGTGTAGGAAGCTGTTTTAATAAACTGAGCAAAACAATGCTTGCACCGGTTTTCGTACCCCAACTAAAACATTCATTCCCCTGTCATTTTTTTCAAACTTTATATGCCATAAAAAGCCTTTTACTTGGCTCTCTGCCAAACGTTTCGGATCAAAGATTTATGTTACAGGTATCACGTGACTGCCGCCGAAGTAAGGGTACCCCCCAAATCTACCTGACAAGTTATGCCTATTCTGCATTAGTGTCGATTTTTTTTATAAGTACTAGACGTTTTTGTAAGGTCGATTTTTGGAGTCCCCTTACTTCAGCGGCGGTCACGTGATAGCTATATATAACAGATATCTTTGATCCGATAAATGTGGTAGATAGCTAAGTGGAAGCTAAGGCTTTTAATGGCATATCAAATTTGAATGATATGACATAAGAATGAATGTTTAAGTTGGGGTACGAAAATGGGTGCAGTAATGTTTTTGCTCAGTTTATATGCGGGGTGTAAAAAGTCCTGTGACTGTTCCCTATCACTTCGCTGTGTGTCAGGGATCGCTAGATACTGGAACGAGGTCAGAGTGCTGATTTCACTGACAGGGTTGTGTTACGTACCGTCCTTGACAATGCAAGCAAAATATAATGCCACTTCAGGTCCTGGGTTTTGTTACCGACATGTACACACGTTTATAAGAAGTACGTTCAAAACAAAATGTGAGGACATGTTCTGAGATGATAACGATGATGGAACAGAAAACAGGGAACATGAAGAGTAGGAATGGGAGGTTCAGAAGAAGAAGACGAAAAAGAAGAAGAAGAAGAAGAAGAAGAAGAAGAAGAAGAAGAAGAAGACGACGAAAAAGAAGAAGAAGAAGAAGAAGAAGAAGAAGAAGAAGAAGAAGAAGAACAAGAACAAGAACAAGAACAACAAGAACAACAAGAACAACAAGAAGAACAAGAAGAACAAGAACAAGAACAAGAACAAGAAGAAACAAACAAACGAAAAAGAAGCAAAGAAACAAACAGAGTGAAAAAAAAACTTTCAAAAGAAAAATGTCAGACAAAGCAGAAGAACATACCAGCCCAGTGACAGTCTAAACGTCGAAGACCGGAGAGTATGTGACAGGCACCCTGTGTTTGACAGAGGTATGACAGTTCATTATGGGTGGAAAATATGAAGGATGAAGAATTAATAGGGAGTATGCATAGCAGAGTCTCCTTACCTTGACGTTCTGTGATGTACTGCTGTTCTTGCTTTTACTCTCGTGTCTGTACGCTGTATCTCAAACGGAACCAATTTAGCAATATACAAATGACTGGCCTGCCACTGACCACTTTTCCTCACTAAATCAAACTTCACAAATAATAAAAGGTAGAACACTTTGTCAAGAGTGCATTGTAAAGATCCTTCTTGCAGTAAACTTATAGTTTTAGTCAACGGGGAAGTCAACGTGGTAACGCTAAACACTTTACACTTGCTGAGTTGTCTTTCTAAACTGTTGCTATGCTGTAACACAACACAAAATATTTCAAAACGTGAGATACACAGCCAGAACGAACCAGCAAAAGCAAGGCTTGAAGTCTGTCTATATTCAGTGGTAAGATCAAACTCTCCTTACAAAATCCTACTTCTGTTTCTTTTGAAGTGCTACCTGGTCTGTGTACTAAGAGCTGACTCCGAGCCTTATGACAGTGTGTTTTCGTATGCCGGTAGCATCCGGGTCAGCTCCACCCGAGGCATGTATCATCTAACACGCACACACTTACTGAGCGGGTGCATGGCGGGAGGGGGGGGGGGGGTATTTCGGGATTTGCGAGGTTGGGTTATACAACAACAGTTATTTGTGGTTGTGAAGAATGAAGTGTGTTTACGACAAGGGTGCCTAGACTCGCTGACTAAGGTCACACAAGAAGTGAAACTGTTTAGATATGATGGAAGTAGAAGTGGGGGTCATGTTTGTGGTGGGGGAAGGAGGAGGTATTTCTGTTTTGCTTTTAGTACGGGGTTTATAATGACCCTCCTAGCTGTTTCCACTGCGCTGTGTGTCAGAGGGTCCCCCATCTGAAACGAAACCAGGGTGCAGATTGCAATGGCAGGGCTGTGTAACAAAAGGCGCTGTGGTATGAGTAATAACACAGAGTACGAAGTTGTCAAGTTCAACTTTGTTAAACTCAAACTTTAAACTGTTAAACTTTGTTTCATTCTTTCCATACCACCCTGAAGAAAGCAGTTAACATGCCGAAATATTGATTTAACTTACCTAACCTGGTTACTGGTGTGTTTTCTTTTTATTTAGAAGTTGTCAAGTGTATAATGTATCCGTAGGAGAAATTGAGTTACTATTTGCAAGTATAATTTCAAAGAATGACCTGCATTAAAAACGAAAATACAAAGAAGACGAACAACTGGCGAGAAAAGGTGAACATTAAACAAACGAAAATGTAACCAAACTGGAAAGAT
>NC_090254.1:44804353-44826853 GCF_037325665.1 Littorina saxatilis | reverse complement strand
TGAAAATCGTAGTCTTGACACGGATACCGGAATGGCGTATTTTTTGCAGAAAATCGTAATAAATTACGCCAAAATCGTAAGGGTAAACAGGTCTGCATCGGTGCCTCGTGAACTGGATGCGTTAGTTGATACCATTTCCCGACCAGGGCCAAGAATAAGGAAAATCACAGTTGAGGCCAATTACACCCGACACCATCACGTTTAGTCAACCCTCCGCGTTGTGTTCCATGATGCAGTGCTTCCAGTGCCAGCAAAACATTGCTGAAGGTGATAGACTGTTGACATGTGGACGCTGCTCTCTGGCGGTTTGCTGGTGTCAATCTTGACATCCTAGCCGTTTAAAAAGTAAGACTGACAGCAAGCGTGCCATAGTCTCGTTTGATTGCTAGTGCATCAGTAAACCCATATCAACCATTAGTTTTCTCCTGCTACGCTTGCACGTGCTACAAGCGTGCATCATGCGTTTCACGTGAAACCTGCTTGTCTCGTGTGTTGAGACAGTCGCAGCATGGAAATACTTACACAACAGCTTCATTAAACATGCCTGCATAACACGTTTGTGGTTTGATAATCCTAACTCTCAAATTGTTGGAGGGTTTTTTTCAATAACAAATTACAGAATATTTTCGCGTTTATTTTGTTGCTCGGTATACCAACCAAAAAACAAGATTTTAATAATACCTTACTTTTATCAATACTTGTGTGTGTTTTGCAGTGGTACAAACCTAACCACAGTTTTGCTTTACTCAGTAACTAGTAAAGCAAGAGACTGAATATATATTATGCAGTCCGCACAATTATCTGTTTTGATACATTTAACAAAATAATGCAAATAAAGCCCAGAAAGCCGAAAATAAAAAGGTCGTTAGCAGCGAGGCCGTGCTATTTACACAAGTAGGAAGAGTCATATCTGGTGTGCACAGCGTTGTTTCCTCGGCAACAAGTTCATATAGCCCTCGTACTGTGTGCTTGTGAGGCCGTACTATTTACACAAGTAGGAAGAGTTTCTTCCCTTGTCCCGTTCATTGGCGCATGTCCTGGTATGCTCTATATTTGTTTTATGTTATAATTTCGTGTCTTTTGAAGTTTGTCCTGCAAAATTGTATAATTTTTTTAGTTAACTAATAGTACTGTCAATTGTGTTTGACTTTTAAAAAAAGCTGACGCGGATTAATATCTGGTACCGTAGCTTTTATACAAGATATGCTCAGTCTTGTTTCAGTAAATGCAATACTGATTTATATAGTTCGAAGGTAATTACACTTAGTAAATTTTGACTAAATGTCAAGGCTACCCTAACTGTGTGTCCCTGCGCCCTAAACGCTCTAGAAGCTGGAGGAAAAAAAACGTACAAAAAAGTTCTGGACGAAGTAAATTTTAAAAAGGCGTGTCCCGAGGCAAACTGAACTTGTGTTTCAAACGTACCGTTGATACTAACGCAATAGTCCTCGAGTGTCCATGCAGAATGAACAAGCCCGCACACTTGACTCAATGTCAAGGATGAGAATGTATATCTGTAGAGCGCACATTTACTCCACTGAATATGTACAACAAAATAACATGAACGAACACAATTTTACCCAGCACACTATATACCATAGAATAACATTAACAAAAACCATTTTACTAAACAAAATATGCACCGTAGAATAACATTAACAAAAACCATTTTACTAAACAAAATATGCACCGTAGAATAACATTAACAAAAACCATTTTACTAAACAAAATATGCACCGTAGAATAACATGAACAAAAAGCATTTTACTAAACAAAATAGGCACCGTAGAATTACATGAACAAAAAGCATTTTACTAAACAAAATATGCACCGAAGAATAACATGAACAAAAAGCATTTTACTAAACTAAATATGCACCGAAGAATAACATGAACAAAAAGCATTTTACTAAACAAAATATGCACCGAAGAATAACATGAACAAAAAGCATTTTACTAAACTAAATATGCACCGAAGAATAACAGAAACGAATAACATGTTACTAAACAGACTATGAAGCATAGATTGCAGAAACGAAACACATTTTGCACAACATACCATATATATAGACTCACCGACTAAGATTACACAAGAAGTGAATATGTAGAAACATTTAGGGTGGTTGGGGGGGGGGGGGTGGGATAAAGGAGGATTTTTGTTTTGTTCCATCTGTTCCCGCTGCCTGGATAACAGGGACTTCTTTAAAACAAAATAATATAACAGGGAATAGAAACACAGTAAAGTGGTCGATATGCAGGGTAATTCTGTGAGGCTGGAATAGGAGAGGGGGGGGGGGGGGATGAGAATAACAGTCCAAAAGAATACTTTTCATCAAAATTGTAACACGCAACATTAAAAAATAAGAATTGGAAGAGGACGATCTGAAGTAATAAGGGTTCGGGTTAGTGGTAGCAACATCTTCATAAAGGAACACACACAAAATATATCGAAGAAATTATTACTTTGTGTCCAGATGGGATCAAAATTACAAACGTAGTAGGCTTACTCTGAAAATTATACGCTTGGTTAGAAAAGCCACAAAGGAGGCTTTGCAGAACTCTTGCGATGACATCAACAAAAGACGCATCGTACCCAAGGTACGTAATAACACTAATAAAACTAACAAAACATACATTCCGAATTTACAAAAGGCATCTTCCGTAGATGAAGGGGTCATTCTCAAATTACTGTCCCAGAGGGTGGGTGACCGACTCCATGAAAAGAATACACCCATCATTTTTCACCAATCAAGTATATGCTGTATCTGGTGTGTTTCTCAGACAATACATTTATATATATTCAAAGCATATTTATCTACGGTTTTCTTGTTTATTTGTTTGTCATTTTTTTGTCAGTTTGCTGCAGAGACATTCACATTTGCAAGAAACCTCGAGACACACACATTCTGCACAGTTCAAAGCACGTGTTCATTTATTTACAAGGCTCAACATGACAAAACTTTACTGTGTTGTCATTTTTGTCAGTAACTTCTCTCAGAGGAAAATAGAGTCGTCTAAGTCTCTGCCTCAAATGCTTGTGAGTTTCATAGTTTACCAAGAGAATCAATGGTATGGACACTCTGCCTAAAGATATAGCACAGCCCTCAATGTTAATCACCAGGCTCACCATCTCAGATATTTCCAGGTGTTACTTGTAATAAGACGATTTATCCACTTAGACACATTCCGAAAGTCAACTGCATAGCTGCACTAAAGGCAGAAAGGGAGCTTTCATGAACTAATCTTGTAACTGTTTACTGATGTCATTTATGCTAAACTAATTCATCACAAACATTCCTATCCTGTACAGAAGGTATTCAGGTTGTTGATTGTTAGTGTGTGTCGAAATGCAGGAATAGTCTTATACCACAAAGAAATGTTGGACACATCCAGAATGGTGAGCTGCTTCGAATACACGGAAATGTTACTTGTTTTTATCTTTGAACATTCTTCTTTCTGTTCCTTTGGTATGGTAAACTTTACACACTGCAAGCCATCAGAGGCCAAAGCTTCTCTCGAGTTGTTTCAGTCCTTTCTTCTGCCGCTAATCCTGTCTAACCAACGATGCTGACTAAACAAACCAAGGCGTCTAGTTGTGACCTTCCCTTCCAAAGTGACGTCAACGTCGAATCAAAGTTCGAGAAGACGTCATAATACCGACGTCACGTAAGCATGATGTCCCTTTTTGTGCGTTTCTTCTGGAAACCTGAGAAAGAATGTCAAGGAAAAGCTTGTCTTGTTGACTTTGTCATATCATCCAGAGTTAACTCTTCGTAGTTTTGCCTCTTGTTAGTGCAAGTATCGGTATCGTATGTCATTAAATGTCCCTGTATAGCACTTGCAGTGATGCAGGAATGTTGTTTTCATTTTTTTTCAATTTCCTTTTCTTTTCTGCGTAGTCTGAGTTTGTTCATACCTTTACTGCTCTATATATTTTGTAAAGATCATTATTCCCCCCTCTGCTTCTTTACCTCTGTAAACTTGTAGAGCTAGTTATTTTTCGATAATGACCCAGCAACCAAACAAATAACGAGCCAGCAACAGCCTGAATCCTCGATAGCGCAATGGGTTGAGAAGCTGTTCTGTTTTGGTACTACTTTTGCGACTGAAAAGTTCCGAACGCTCTATACGTACGAAATATACATCTCTGGAGCAAACAATACAAACATACCGCATTTAAATTAACAACTACAGGCCTGAACACATGAATCTCCATATAAAATCCATGAGTTAGGTTGTTTTCTGAATCTAGATCTGCCGTGCACACACCGTTCATCACAAGCAAATTCCCAAGGCAAGTAACTCATACTCTTGCCGACAAGAGTAGTTCCCCTTCTTTTAACGCAGTTTCTTCGACAACACTGACGGTCAGTTTTCAACAATATTTCATTTTATAAAAAGATCACACGCAACAAAATGCACACATCTCATCAATTTAAACAACATAAAGCGGTTTCATACACTATTTTCCCCAGAAAACTGAACTTCATACAGTAATTAACGTTCGAACACGGGTGCAAAAGTTCGTCTGCTACTGCTAGTCCCATTTGACGAAAGAACATTATCCTAACACGATACTAAAACATAAACAGAACACACAATATCTGCCTTTACCGCCACAGCAGAATAACAGCATATCTGTGTACTTGATTTTAGTCTAAAACAGGGAAACTGACAAGAAGTGTTAACAGAATGGAATGATTTGAACGGAACTATACAACCGCGCATTAATCGATCGCCTGCGCAGGTTGACTGGTTGAGTGATTCGGATTCGATCAAACTTTCGCACAAAAACTCCTGTTTTCTTTGAATAACTGAAGAAAGGAGGAATAAAGAGGTTACACACCTCGTCTCAGTGATTATTAAAAATAATGGTCTCAGTTCGCGGTCATGAAAAAGCTCGCTGAAGCTCGCATTTTTCATGATCCGCCAACTTCGACCATTATTTTTAATAATCACTGAGACTCGGCATGTAACCTCTACTTATTCAGCCACGTAGGGTTATCTCAAAGATGATACGAGGAGAGCACTCACTCGGGGAATTCCCTTCTCTGTTCTCTAATTGAAACACGTTATCATAATCACAGACCGCTATTATCTACTTCAGCGAATTCTCCTTGCAGGCATAACGTGTGTCCGTGTTGTGTTGACCGTCTTGACACAGTGTCTGCAGATTGGTGCGTGTCAACTCAATCACGATTAAACTCTTTCCGTCCAATCATTTTCAGTGAATTCCTCTCCTCCTGGGTCGAAGCTTCTGTGAATTGTTCTGAGCGTCTTCCCACAACTTCTGCACATAAGGGTGAGTTAGAATCGACGATCGCACAGGAAAGGGCAAGCATATTTCGGCCTGAATCTCGCCTCGTTCAGGCAGCCATATACTGTCATGCGACTTCTCACCAAGAAACGGAAGTGACGTAACCGGAAGCGGATCTCCGCCATGATGGTGTCTCTCAAACTGTCTGTGGTGCTGTCCGGACGATCGTGAGAGGGGGAGCTCAAGTGCAGGTAGTGGTATAGGCCCACATTCCCTGAAACGTGAAGAACAGCAATGAGCGACGGTTAGTCTTGGAAATACAGTGTAAAATTGTAGATACCAATAATATAAGCCTAGATAAGCCTACATTGATGAACTTAAGTGGCAACCAACTCTGCTTGGCAAAAATGAGCATAACCTGCTCTAAAGCGGGGTGTTTCAAATAATCTCGAAAACTACTTGATGGTACCGTGGATACGCTCCTCCCCCATCTACCCACCCTCTTTTGTGACTTCCCGAGAGAGGAATCCCCCGCTCTTCCTACACTTAACCTCACACCCTCAACATAGTCATACACCGAATGTTCAGATTTTAATGTAATGTCAATTTCCAACAAATGAAAACTTCCTTTCTTTTAGACCTGGTTTTCTTCGATTGTTGTGGTTATCTTGAATGGGAGGTGCATTTACCCCCCCCTCCCTTTAAAACCTCAAAAACTGTATGAGAATCAGGCCTTAAAAAGAAAGGTGTCTCAACATGGGGTATATCCGATAAAAGCAAGGTCTTAAAGTGTTACAAATCTGGAATTGGGCGGTCTTAACATAGGGAGGGAAGTAGGCTACACATGTACTAACCTGGTTGTACAGTTCTTGTGCTCTGCTCGCCAGCGCCACCACAGGGGAGGTTGTGGACAGGGGAGACAACCAGGCAGTTAGTTACCTGGTCACGTGGTGACTGCAGGGAGCCTAGCTGAGACCTGGCCAAGTAAGAGTCGAAACTGACAAAAGCTGTAAGACAGTCAACACTATTTTATTACTAATCATAAACATAGTGAATTTTTGATTTAAACAAAAATAATTGAAAGGCACATTAGAGGATCTTAAAGTGTAACTAAACAGACATTTTGAAGTGTCAGCTTTGCTGAATTGCTTTATGTTTTGTCCAAGTATAGACCTGTAGAAGCGATACTGGACGATTTTTCCAACGTTTACTGTGTTTTCTGATTTACTACGATTTTTTAAAAGTGCTGAACCCATTTCAGATTTACCTGCTTATCTGTTCTTGATTTGATACTTCCAAAGAACAAGTGGTACTTTGAGTTCCGGTTTTATGTTTTAACCAATCAGAATTTGGTTCCTAAATAAAATCGTCTGCTGCCTGTCCCAGCAGAGTCGGCAACAAGCACTGCTTGCCACATGTGTGATGTTACCAACAGATATAGCCATAAATTGGGCAAGGTAGCAATGTAAATGAATTGGATCTAACTAATGTGCTTGTACTGCATCTCTGGCCTTTGAATTCACTCCAAATGTACTGGCTCAGCGTGAGAGGCAACATCCTGTCGAAGTCGTAAGCACGAGGCTGACTGGGAGATTATTATTCGAAGAGCATGCTGAAAAGTTGTAAGTACAATATTTTACATGTTCTCGACATTTTTGTTGATCTTTCCTTAACTTTAATTGTTTCCTTGATTTAAAACCCTAGGGCTTGTATTTTCATCTGTGATACTAAGCACGTATCTTTACCACAGTATCTGATCACTTCACACTTGAATTTTAGAATGATGAAGTGGAATTATTTCTGGATCTAATTTATTCCTTGTTCCCCCCCTCTCGATTCCTTTTTTCGCCACACATGTATTGTCGTGTAAGGGGGTAGATGCGTGTACTGGCTGATGTTTTGATTTTTTTACTTCGGTCAGATACAGATGATTGAAAAAAAACTTCTCAAGGATTTCAGAATTTAATAGATCTGTTCGAAGTTTTTACGGGATGGGTCCTGTTACAATATAGACTGAATGTGCGCAAGATGAACTTTTGATTAAACATACACACACAAATGAATCTCTTGATTTTGTTATACGGCGAATGTTCAGTTCACACCACCACGTCTGTGGTATGTTTTTATACTGTTTGATTGAATAGACTGACGTGCATTCTCTCGCAAATGTGCGCGCGTGTGTGTTTGTCTGTGCCTCAGACTTATTAATCAAAAATGATGTTGCACATTGCAGATCTATGCGACAGGAGCAAGTGGACAAGACAGCTACATTTGTCTGAGCGAAGATCCAACGGTAAGCTCTTTTAGCCGAAGACAGCGAGCCTGGGTGCATGCATGCAAGCTTCTATCATGTTCGTGTGAGTGCTGCCGGGCTATTAGACGCCTTTTCATTATTCTTGATTTGGAGATCCATGCAGGGTATTAGAAAGTGCAGAATATACACGTTTGAACAAATACGATGTGTGTTTGCTCTGAAAAAAGAAAAAACGCAACAAACAAACATTGTATTTGTTTAAAGTATCACAAATATTTATTACCTGTATCTGCATGTTTTGATAATGATGAAGGGTAAATTACTTTGACGTGTGCTTTTTTTTTTAACCACACTGATAACGAATGATAGAAACACAGACACACTTAATAACATATCCACAAAAATTGTAACAATAAATGTAAGCTGAACAATGCCTGCAACACATTTCAGGCCTCAGAAGTAAGTAATTATGAGATTCAGACAGAGAGAGAAAGCCCAACACGAAACCAGTTGTGACATTTTTTATTTCATTATGTAATATTAAAAACACGACAACAACGTATTTCCTGTACTTAGTTTCGTGCAATTATGGATTGCAAAGTATGTCTAATTGAGTGGCATAAAGAGGCACAGTTGCATGAAAAACCAACTCGGATCTTGACTAGGATCAGGATTTTACATGGACACAACCTAGAATTTAACATCCTGGGGGGAGGGGGGTACTGCGCCTTTCACATCAAGATGTAAAGATCTATTTTAAATAATACTTATTAGAAGGGAACAAAATCAAACAAACTACAACAATCGTTCTGAGGGGAGAGAATTACCTCTTCCGAAGAAATTACCTCCCTTGCTTTTCTTGTCGTGACTTATGTAGAGTAAAGTGAATAGAAAGTGAATCAGTCAGTAACAAAAAAAACCACAACATTTCTTAAGATCAATGAGGAATCTTGAAGTATTTGTCAATGTTAATCTTGTATGCATAACAAACAATATGTTAGGCGCGTTTGATCGATCTGCGCGATCGCGCGATCGCGCTGCGCGTTTGGTGGATCGATCAAACGCGCACATATCGATCGATGTGTGCGCGTTTGATTGATGCAAAGAGGTAAGTGTTTGGTAGGGTCCGACTAAACTACGCGCCAGCACGCGCTACCTTGAACCATAGCACTTATATACTTTATTTTTATATTTCTAGTTAATTCATCGTCCATTCTCACATAATACAAAATGTCAAACTTCAATGATGAAAATTACGGAAGTTATGACGAGTTTTAGGAGAGAGTATGCACTACTCTCAAGTCCGACGATTTCCGCCATTGACTAAACAGCGCGCTACCACTTTGAAGTGGACGCTACCTTGATCCATAGCACTTACATACTTTATTTTTATATTTCTTGTTAGATCATCGTCCATTCTCACATCATACAAAATGTCAATCTTCAATGATGAAAATTTTAGTCAATGGCGGATATCGTCGGACTTGAGAGTAGTGCATAAGCTCTCCTTAAACTCGTCATAACTTCCGTAATTTTCATCATTGAAGTTTGAAAGTATATAAGTGCTATGGTTCAAGGTAGCGCGTGCTGGCGCGTAGTTTAGTCGGGCCGGTTTGGTACAATATAATCCCTTTTTTTTCCTTTTTTTCAAGGTGGTCGTCTACATTTTTGCTTTTTTTCATCAATAATCTTACGGTTAGATTTCGCTAAAGAGTTCTGTCAGATGATGAATGGACCATGGGCACGAAATGCACGGGATTTGAGAGGAGTTTTTCGCTTGGCATTTTCCAAATAAGGATATCCTACTATGAGTACTACGCTGGAATACTACAATGAATTTTCAAACGGCTACACTGGCTTCGTCTTTCCTGATCGAAAGGGGGTGTATTGTTGATAATTGTAGATAATAGACTCTGCATTTTAATGGTCAAATGGCGATTTCCTACAGATTGCTGTTTAGACGGCTTATAGCTAGGCCTACTTCCGGTCATAACTTCCGGTCATTGCCAGCAGACGTGTGTGTGCGTAGTACGATGGTGATTTGTGAGACGGATCGTCCAAATGCGCAAGTATATATATAAGAGCTGCGCGTTCTTAACGATTCTTGTATTCTTTGTATCGATCAAACGCGCACACATCGATCGATGTGTGCTCGTTTGATCGATCCACCAAACGCGCAGCGCAATCGCGCGATCGCGCAGATCGATCAAACGCGCCTAACAAATATATTACGGATTGATAATTAAAGAAAATCGTCTCTTCTACAGGGTTGACCCCCCTAAAAAGGACACCCACAACCATGCAAATTACTTCTGCATCTGTTGAACCAATTATTTTATATATGGTATTCATTATCTTCAGTTTATGTTCTGCCTTTCCAGTAAGTGGCAATTTTGTAAATTGAATGGTCTGACTTTTGTGCAATTTTAATTTTTTTCTCCAAATTCGGGGGTCGACTAAACAGAACGAGTTTTGACATTGAGCGGTAGCCATTTTTACCTAATTTAAACCCTTCAGGCTTTTACCTTTTTGATTATTTTGAATGTCTGAGTATGTAAAAACATCCCCTTCAACCCCCAGGCTATCGATGACCTGAAGAAAGCATGCAGTTACAGCTAGGTTCAGGGCAATCCTCAGACACGATAGCGTTGGTGTCATTGGTGATGCAAAAGTTAGATAATTTAACCTAAAAATTTGCCACTTTGTGAACTGCACATGCATAAAATCAAGTTTAAGTATGCTGAATATGAAGTTATCCAGTCAATTGGTGTAGAAGTTATAGCATTTCTGTCAGTTAACAGTATTTAAAATCTCTAAAGTAAAATCTGACATATTCGAAAGTTTTGCATAAACACCCAGACAATTTTTACGATATTCTCCTAAGCTTCTCCACTTCTCAGCCCTGTCTTGGAAATGAATTCGAATAAGGCAGTCAAAATAACTTAGTTTGGAGCACCCATCAATCAGAATAAGCATTAACTTTTGACACAGGAAATATCTTCTACCGAAAGCTCTCCTGGTTTTATTCTACATTTTTCCTGCATAATGGTAACAAATTTAATGATAAATCTAAACAACGAAGTGACTGTGGTAAGATGAACAAAGTTAAAAAACAAAGGATTACTGTAAATGGTTTACGAATCGAAATCTAAACAAGTTTTAATGATAAGTAAAATGATAAAAAAAATAAAAAATAAAAAAAACTAACGTCCTCGCATTTGTCCAGAATTATTCCATGTTTAACATGGGAACAGAGGTATAATTGGTCTAAAGAATTTATCTGTATGCAATGCCCGCTATAGGTGAAAGACTTTTGTGGAAGCCATGGAAGAATGCATCGCTGTTGTGCTGGTTCAGCTTGAGGTCCTGTCCTAGCGAATATCCTGCACACACAAAAACACGACTTTTTAAGCCACTTATGTTGCATTCCGTGACATAGCTTTGTTAAAACCGTGTGCCTGATAATAATGACAGATTTTTTTTTAAGACACCCCATATAATATTGTTTGACAATCTCTTTCAACATAGTTTACGAATCACCAATGTGTATACAAACGCAAAAAACCCACAGGTCAATAAATTACTTTCCAGAGAGAGAGAGAGAGAGAGAGAGAGAGAGAGAGAGAGAGAGAGAGAGAGAGAGAGAGAGAGAGAGAGAGAGAGAGAGAGAGAGAGAGAGAGAGAGAGAGAGAGAGAGAGAGAGAGAGAGAGAGAGAGAGAGATCAAAACTAGAAAATGTGTGCTATATAAAACAAGGATAATCACTGTCAAATCTTTGCTTGTACCTGCATGGTGTTTACTGCGCTATATACACAACCTGTTTTATTTCATTTATTTATTTTTTTAAATTTTTTTTTGGGGGGGGGGGATGTTTTGTGATGAGGGTTTTTTCAAAGCCTTTACTGCTTTAGTCATTGAATCCACCCGACTTCGATTTATTGTTCAGTGATGGGTAATTGTGTGACCAACTATGTAAGTTAGTGATTGTTCTGGCTTCATACAATGACATTGCATTAATTTTATAAGTGTATGTGTGTGTGTTTCAGGCAAAAGCTGATATTACAGTCCTAGTTGTATGCAGTACCTCTGCTTCTTCGTTCAGGAATCAAAGTATACAATCTAAACCGATTATTTTGTTCAATAATGTTCAGCTTACCATCCCGAAGAAGGCAGTAACGTGCCGAGATATTGATTATAGATATTAACGTACCTAACCTGGTTACTGGTGTGTTTTCTTTTTATTTCAATAATGTAAATGTGTGACACCTTGCAGGGTACTTGATGTTCAGAGCAATTTTTCTGGCAAAAGACCTTTTATGGATCAAAGAAAACTTTTGTCGTGGTGCACAAGTCAATCAATTTGGTTGATAAATAATTTGTGCTGCATTTTCCCTGGTTCCAAAACGTAGTATGTATTACCACATGTCCTTACCTGTCATTGGCATCACATGATTCTCTGCAAGCAGTCTTTTGTGGAAATACCAGGCATGAAAACTGAAAAGAAAAAAAAAAATACTGAAAAAAAAATTCAAAGGCGTGTAGCGCCAAGTTTCGCAGGCGCGAAGCGCCAAGACTTCTAGGGGGGTCCGGGGGCATGCCCCCCCAGAAATTTTTTTCAAGGGTGCAATTTGGTGCAATCTGGGGCTATCTGAGCCTTAAAATTGGATTCAAACATGGCCCCAAAACTATTTTACTATAACTATGACTAGGGAAAAAAAAAAATAAAAAATAAAAAATTTAAAAAAAAAATAAAAATTAAAAAAATTAAAAAAAATTAAAAAAGAAGGGCAAAGCCCATACGACTCACATGCTTTACACATTTTTCCTACCAAAATACATGTGACCTTGACCCAAGGTCAAGGTCATCCAAGGTCATGCAACACAAAGCTGTTAATTCAAGACATAGGAAGTACAATGGTGCTTATTGGCTCTTTCTACCATGAGATATGGTCACTTTTAGTGGTTCACTACCTTATTTTGGTCACATTTCATAAGGGTCAAAGTGACCTTGACCTTGATCATATGTGACCAAATGTGTCTCATGATGAAAGCATAACATGTGCCCCACATAATTTTTAAGTTTGAAACAGTTATCTTCCATAGTTCAGGGTCAAGGTCACTTCAAAATATGTATACAATCCAACTTTGAAGAGCTCCTGTGACCTTGACCTTGAAGCAAGGCAAACCAAACTGGTATCAAAAGATGGGGCTTACTTTGCCCTATATATCATATATAGGTGAGGTATTGAATCTCAAAAACTTCAGAGAAAATGTGAAAAATGTGAAAAATAGCTGTTTTTTAGGCAACATTTATGGCCCCTTGACCTTGAAGCAAGGTCAAGATGCTATGTATGTTTTTTGGGGCCTTGTCATCATACACCATCTTGCCAAATTTGGTACTGATAGACTGAATAGTGTCCAAGAAATATCCAACGTTAAAGTTTTCCGGACGGACGGACGGACGTCCGGACGGACGTCCGGACGGACGTCCGGACGGACGGACGGACGACTCGGGTGAGTACATAGACTCACTTTTGCTTCGCATGTGAGTCAAAAAAAAGGAAAAATACGGGGGAAAAAATACGGTTTATCCTTTTCAGAAATACGGAAAATACGGAGAATTTTCATGCCTGAATACGTCATTTAACACTTGCACTTATAGTAGGGCTGATGGGGTCTATGTCGACCAAAAGAGTGGTATTCTCTGTAGGTCGAGTTCCTGTAGGTGGATTCCCTGTATACCTAAGACTTTAAAATTGGCAATCTAGTATACAGGGAATCCCACAGGGTGCAGTTTTTCAATAAAACTTGCAAACCATACTCGAATTTCTAAGAAATATAAAAAAAAAGATCGAAAAACATCAAATTCTAACGATGTCGCTAAGCATCACGTGACTTTCATTGATATTAGCAAAACGCTACAGGAACTACACCCTGTGGTATTCCCTGTATACAAGATTGCCAATTTTAAAGTCTTAGGTATACAGAGAATCCACCTACAGTGAATCCCATTCTTTTGGTCGACATAGACCCCATCAGCTATAGTAGGTGGCTGTGGAACGGTAGACATGCAACGACAACGAACAACAAAAGACAAAGTGTGGAGAACACTCATTTTTCTTAACATACGCTAAGTTTCTTTGAGAATGCTCCAAGTGAAAATCAGGGGTTCCTGGGCCTGATATCACAATTAAACAGCTTCTTCTCAGAATCAGGAGGGAAAAAAACGAGATGTCGTGACAAGAACAGACAGCAGCAGCAGCAACAACAACATTGCTAAATCGTCGCTTTAACAAAATTTCATGTTTAGTATCGCAGACAAAGCACGGCTACTGATCCGACCAAAGCCACACTTCATGCACGATGGGCACATTGTTATGGCCAGCTTGTTAACGTGAGCATTGTGTATGTTTTACATAGAATTGAATGTGTTTGTCGTTGTGTCTGTCATCTATCCTAGTCGTTTGATTTAGAAGAAAGCAAACTTATTACAATGACGATTTTCTTCGGTTTTTGATGAAGGATTGGCATCTTTTCCTATTTTCCAACTCTGCCACCATACACTGGCCGTTCAGGTCTGCATGTCGACCACATGGTGTGTGATCAGATTTTTCGGACATGTTCACAATGCTTACATGACCACCAAATGGAAAATCAGTTTGTATTTGTTATGTTTTTGTGTAAGCACAATCTTCATACAAGTAAACAGAAACAGTTTTGTTGCAAACAGAGCCTTCATAAGAAAAAATGCTTCTAAGTCAAAATACATACCCCCTTGTTCGTATTGCGTAAAATATACCCATAAATTCTGGACATCATATTTTTATTTTTTTTCACAACAATGAAACCAAACTTTGGCATATGTTTTAGCAATATATTCACAATAAAACCTATGAGTTTGAAGGCTGCATCTTGTTTTGTTTATTTTTGAGAATTTTTTTGCAAACCCATGCAAATGGCCAGTTTCTGGGGAGAGACTGGGGAGATAATGGCCAGTATAGAAAGAGTTAATAAGTAAACTAATGTCAGAAGTAGGTATTTACCTTGTTTGCCTTCGCGTTCTTGATAGCCCGCTGCAGCATTTGTATCACTTCCCTTGACATTCAAAACGCCAATGTATTTCTGAAAGGAAAATAAAGATATTGACCGAAACATCACACAAGTGGTATATCATGCTAGGTTTTGTTTACAGTGCCTGTTCTACGACCACATCTGATTGTAATTTAAATAAAGAAAAACTGTATCCATTTATTACTTCTCTATTTGTGTGTGTTTGTGTGTGTGCAGGGGCGGATCACATCATTTTTAAGGGGGAGATTCCAAATTTCTTTTAGGGACAATTTGACGACGCGAAGCGTTTAGTTGAAGACGCGAAGCGTTCAACCTCCTTGGGGGGGTGGGGGGTCCGACAAATGTTGATAAAAACAAGGAAAATGGATCAATCCGAGCCAAGAAACATCCCCTAATACACCTTCCAAAAAAGTAAATATATTAAGAAGAAAAATTTGAATCACAACAAGGACAACTGATAGATCTGGCGCAACCTGAGCAAACTAATTAGCCAACTTCTTTCCAAAATCGTCACTTAGAATACAAAGGCCGGATCCGCCCAGTGTGTGTGTGTGTGTGTGTGTGTGAACGATGACCTTCTCTAAATTCTTATCGTTGCGTTTGCATGGTAATAAAGTTTTAATACTGGATATGCCCATGAAAAAATATCATTTCTTGTTCATGTCATTGTGTGTGTGTGGCCAGGACCGTGACTTCTGCTTGCCTCGACGTCTTCAGAAAAGACACAAAATGCCAGCAGGCGTATGTTCTTGGAGCACTCAGTATGCCGTCATCTGCAAACAAATAACTACAAATTATTCAATTGTGTAAATAAAGAACAATCATTTTAATATTACAACAAAAAATTCATATAACTGTAGTCTTCACCAGAGACATCCACTACACTATCTTTAAATAAAACTGCCGTAAAAAATTGAAATACTATAAAACTTACCCCCACTCAGATCTATTTGGGATTATTCAAGTTTCAACCATGAAACGATGCCGGTTTGGACAGATCTGCTAGTTTGCCGCTGAAACTGAAATCAAAGGCGATCTTCAGAACTATTTCTAATCTTGTATTTGTGATTAATATAAAATACTGATCTTCCCAATAGAAGCTGATGTGTATACACATGACCAGGACAAGGTATTTTGTTACAGGGCATTTACGCAGACGTCGCAGTTCAAAATATCGTTTTAGATCTGATTTTGTACAGCAGCCTGTGTGATTCAGAATCGTCTGCCCTTTTTCGGTTTAACATTTTATGGACGATTCCTATGAGACTGCTCAATCATAACTGATGACAAATTCAGAAACAGATGATGGTTTCAAGTAGGCTACAGTAATGATTCGTTAAAAATGTCAAGCCACTCGTCGATCATTCCAAGCCAAATCTGCTCTGGTTCCGAGCAGCTTTTTCCAACTGAGACCCTAATTGTTACGCATCTGCCGCGAAAAGATAGACCACAAACAAGCGGCACTGTACCATGCTTTCGTTTATGTTGCTAAACAGATTAAATGTGCATTGTAAATGTGCTTACAGCAAAGAAATGCATCCTTACTTACCACAAAAATACTGGTACCACATTCATCGCACGTGTGTCTTCTTACCAAAACCAATCGATATGTTTGTTTACGATGTATTGGTAATTACTAACCGTTAACTATTTTTCAAAAATCTGAAATGACTTTTAAGAATCAAAGAAAGATTCGCTAAAACGGTTGACTTCAGAAAATAAGCAATATTTTTCTGAACCATGAAATAAAAATCGAAAACTCCGTTTGATCTTTTATTTTGGTAGATTGATGACAACAGCCGGAACTGAAAGTACCAGAACCAAAAATTAAGGGCATTAATCAGGTAAACTAAGAAGATTGTCGTTCCTGGCGCGCACTTCACATGTCCGTCAAACAGTGTCCGAGTGAGAGAAAAAATTTTTTTTTTCGCAGTTCGACAGTATATGAGGCCCTTCTTCATATCAAAGTGTAAAGGTTGCTGAACGACGTTTTTCCTTTTTGCTTGTTTAGTTACACTTTAAGTCTAAAAATCCAAGAACAATAATACTTGATGATCTTACTTTGAAAAACTTAATTTGTTAACAAAAAGTTATCTACAAAAACATGGATGCATACCACAAGGTAATGTTGTTGTCGTTGTCGGTGGTAGTTAAAGTTGCGACGGTGTTTGTGGTGGTTCTGTAGAGTTAAAGTTGGAAGTAGTTGTGGTCGTAGTGGTGATAGCAACTTTGGTGCCAGAGAAGGTTGTGGTGGTAGGGCTGGCGGCACTCGGTGTTTCTAGTTTCATGTCTCCCAAACCAGGGGGCATTCAAGATCGTCAGAAAAGGCAAATGCCAAAGTAACGGTCGTTCTGGAGGTGGGGGTAATTAGGGTGGTAGAAGTGGATGCGGTGAAAGCAATATTGGTAGTAGCAGTGGTTGTGAAGATAGCATCCGTTGTCGCCGGCGATGACGGTAGAGTTGGCAGCGAAGGCAGTGTTGGTGATAGCAGTGATCGTAGAGATGGTGTTGGTGGTTATATTCACGGTGGTGGCGGTGAAGATCATGCTTACAGTGGCGGTGGTGGTGAAGGCAATGTTGGTAATAGCGCTGGTTCTGAGTGTACCGGTAGTGATGGTTTCTATGGCTGTGACCTTGGTGATGGTGATAGTGTTCGGTAGCGTTGAACGGTTTGACACAAGTCAGTAAGACAACATCAGTTGTGGTGGTGCTGTCTTGGGTAGCGCTCACAGGACTGTAACAAATCATACACAAGCTAATACGACTGCAACAAGTTTATAAGTAAAGTAGTTATGGAGGTGGTGGTGTTGGACGGGGCACCTGCCTTAGTGATGTTGGGGTAGGTAAGCATGATGCAGCAGTGGTGGTTGTTGCCATCTGTGTAGGGGTGTTTCCATTCTTGCCGACGTCATGGTATTTCCCGCCTTGTCACTGTGTCTTAATCTCTCTTTTTTGTCCACCCACGACACGCCGCTTGGGTCAGAGTTGTCTCCTCTCTACAACAGAAATCCTCTCTTTTTCACCCACGACACGCCGCTTGGGCCAGGGTTGTCTTTCGTCCTTTGTCTCTGAGCTTTCCTGGACTGATCGTGGCTGCTAGCGCTGCCTGTGACTGTCTTGTTTTTTGCCATCAGGAATCCAGTTCTACACCACGACACGCCGCTAGGGTCAGAGTTGTCTTTCTTCTTTTCTCAGTGATCTTTTGACTTATCACGGCTGTCACCGTTGTCGTTGTTGCAGCTGTCGTCGTTGTTGATGTCCCTGTGATAAGTTGTAACGGCTAGAGGAGGCACGTCCACCATGATGAGCTGTGTGGTACAGCGTGATGCTGCCAACAGTCTGTCTTGAACATCATTCCTAGCATCGCTCCTTCCTTCATCTTCCATCTTGTCCCAACCTTGCAGCATCACCACCACACGCCGCTCCAAGCCTTGCACCCAGCAAGAGTATGTTACTGTGACACGGTCTGTTGCCGCCACCGCCACGTCGTGCACATCTCTCTCCCACCTCGCCCTGTTGAATATGAAGTCTGGTCTCCCCAGCACACACACCGGTAAGCCTTCATCACGCAGACCGCGCACCACGCCGCTAACTCGTGACATCACCTGGCCTGCGTTATCCTTGATGTCATCATGTAGTTCTGAACTCCGCGTGAGGATAAACACGTCGCGGTAGCTCAGTGGTGTTGGACAGTTGGAGAGGTTGCTACCTGTGTGAGAAAGACCGTTGTGGCCGTTATATTATTCTTTGTTGGTAAATATTCAGGTGTTCAGCAAATGATAACAGACATGTCGAGAAAAAAGGTATCAAGCATGAGTCTTTCAGCCGAATGCTGATATCGTTTGTAAGGCATGTCTGTTATCATTTGCTAACAGTCAGCATATTAGAAATAACGGTTTTATTACCGTTTATTTCGACCAAAAGAAATTTCGAAGCGACCGCGCGAATTGGACACAACAGGCGCAATGGGAAATTGAGCGCTCCTACCTGATTATGCCTGTCAGTCAAAGAATTCTCGTGACCTGGGTCAGCCAATCAGAGTCACACACCTGACGTTATGAATATCCACAGGTCAAATGCGTTTGACACACAACAATCTCACAAGATAAACCATGTTGAACATGCGTTTCGGTTGCTTCGCTTTTTTTGGTTGAACAGAGAGCGACAGATTTAGAGACGACTCCAGACGGATGGGAAACGACGTAAAGATACATGTGTACATATAATATTGTATTACCAATTCAGTGCCTAATATGGCTTTTTGACCAATCACGACGGATTATAGGTGACCCTCTAAATGTTATTACGTTCAAGCAGGGACCCTTTTTGTTTATCACGCTATAAATAAACAAGACAAAGTAAAAATTTAAATTAACAATATCAGCGTGTTTTATTTTGAAAGAATGACATATCAAATGCTGTCAGATAATACTCTCTTAATTTAAAAAAATACCGAAAAGCGAGTTTTGTCGGTGGGTGCTTTACGGAACAGTTAGGCACCACCCATCCTCTGAGTGTGCAATGTTTGATTTCTTTTTTCTCGACATGCCTGTTATCATTTGCTAACAGTCAGCATATTAGAAATAACTCTTATTGCCGTCATTAAAAATGACGTAGGGGAAAGGCTCCTAATATGGACTGGCTTCTAATGTGGGCCACCTCCTGTTCTGACAAACTGATTATATGGCTGTGAGGTTTGGGGACATGAAAAACTTGACTCAGTATCAACATTTCAGTTGCGCTATATAAAAATGAGTTTAAGAGTGAATAAGTCTACCCCATCGTGTATGGTTTTTGGAGAGTTAGGACAGTATCCAATTAAATTAGAAGCCCAGTGTAGACTATTGGTGTATTGGTATCGGTTGATGCTTGATCTGAAAAATGGTACTTCAAAGATTTCTTGTCTGATGTTAAAGTTATATTTGAATTTATTTCAGAGTTCACATATATATAAAGCTGCCTTGGCTGTTTTATGTTTTTTCATTATAAACCAGTTAGGGTTTTCAGATGTGTGGTTTGTACAGCCGTTTACAGTAAATGCTTTCAAGAGCCTTATAACAAAAAAAAGACTGCGAGACCAATATTTGCAATGCTGGAAAAGTGAATCTGCCAACAATAGCGTTTGTTAATAATTACTGTTTGTATAAGAATGAGTCTTGTTTTGAAAAATATTTGATGTGTTTAACTTGGTCCCTGAGAGAAAAAATTATTAAAATTTAGGTTAAGTAATCATAAGTTACCTATCCACCAGGAACGTTTTTTGAACATCCCGAGGGATGAAAGAATATGTAAGCTGTGTGGAAGTGGTAAGATAGGAGATGAATTTCACTTTTTGTTTCATTGTCAATATGATAGTGTGTAAGCTGTGTGGAAGTGGTGAGATAGGAGATGAATTCCACTTTTTGTTTAATTGTCAATATGAGAGTGTGTAAGCTGTGTGGAAGTGGTGAGATAGGAGATGGATTCCACTTTTTGTTTAATTGTCAATATGAGAGTGTCGTGAAAGAACGAAAGAAGTATATTGGACATTATTTTCAACATCATGCAAATGTTATAAAATATAATGCTTTAATGAATGTAAAATCAAACAATAAGTTGGTTAAGTTGGCTAAGTTTGTTAGTGTTATTATGAGTTATTTTCGCTAGATGATTTACGTGTTTCGTTGTGTTTTGTTGTGGTTCTTACTCTGTTGGTTTTGTCTGTTTGGGGTTTTCTTTAGTTTGTTTTTTCTCTTAATTTTGTGAGGTATAGAAGTTGGTTTTTTTTGGGCTATTACTGTGGATAAGAGCTCTAGTTGAGGAAGATGTGGTTTCTTTTTGTTGGTGTGTTATGTTTTTCTTTTGGTGTTTAATTAAATATAATGTTTGCTGTGCCTGCATGCACTCTCATTGTGTTGTGCGTGTGACTTAATTGTGTATCTTTGTTTGCTTAAATGCCCTATGGGCCTAAAACCGAAATAAAAACCTTGAAAACCTTGAAACCTTGATAGACTACACGGCGTAGACCTGTATCGTTCAAGCTTGTTGCCTGGATAAGGTTAACATGTGAACTTTGCAGAACCTGGTACTTAACTACTATAAGAATGGAATTCGTCAATGTTCACGCACTAATACCTCCTTGTACGCTAGTACCGATTGTAATAATAATTTAATTTAGCAAAGAGGCAGTTATCTCCCTGCCGAAGTCACGATTATTCCCCATGAAAAGTCGTTCGCAGTGAACATGTTTTGACCAATGAGAATTCAGCTGTGTGTGTATGCGCTGATTACCATCTTGGCGGCGACCAGTGCAATACATTTTCAGAATGTAGACTCTTAAAGAAAAAATGACCCCATTTTCAATCGTTTCGAAGGAAAAAGCATAGACATGATTATCTGAGTGGATTTGTCTTGATGCTGTACAGCAGGCTGTCAGCCACAAATAGACGGAACTCGTCGAAAATGGATAAACAGCTGAAACGAATAGCTTCCATCGTGTCGTCTGCTACCAACATCTGTATGCATCGTTCGACTTCGACTGGCCACCGGACATGTAACTGAACGTTTCTGTGATAACGCTTGTGGGAGCCAAACGAGTAAACAGAGGTACGTCTGTGGCATTCGCAAACATTCCAGCCAGACACAGTCGCGTGCAACCGATGGTCTGCATAATATGTCAAAAAGACAGGCAAATCAGAAACAGGAACAAGATGTAAACTTGAGTTTCGTCGAGTGACATGTTTGATGTGTACTTGAAGTACATCAAGAAGCAAGCTGTACCTTGCTTTGCAAAGAGACATACTCTGAAACATGGCGACTTGTGACACGCCTGACACAACTGTCCGCATTGATTGTGATTCCGGTGAGTGAGAGAGAGAAAGAAAGGAGCGTGATTCCTCAGTGTCACACCTTTGTGTTTTACCTGTTTCGTTTTGGTTTTCCTCCTTACCTGTATTTTTCATGCTCGAACGGAGACGGAATCACCACAATTAAGGCCTTGTCGGTTATGTCGCGAAGAACTAATGATAAAGGCTTACTGTGTGAGACCATAGATATATTATACTTGGCAGAGATAGCCAAATTGTCCGCCCTATCGCCAGGGGCGAGTAAAAATTCCGCCGGGCTAGTAGAAACCGCCTGGCAACTTGCCCGGCTGGCCAATACAAATTTTGGTCAAATGCAACACTTTTGGTTTTAACATCGAGTTTAATATCAAGCCATATAAACACTGCAGATCAACTGTGGTATGTACCGGGCCAGTGACATATCTGCCGGGCTAGTGACTTTCTTGAAGTTATTAAATAATTAAGATTTGGCCATCCCTGCTAGGGTGTGAGACTCAGCATGTTTTTTATTGAGCGTGTTATTGTCGTGCGTCGCCTGTACTGCAGTTGTTGTTGCGTCTACCGCTGCACCTTGGATATGTATCAGGATAAAATACGGAAGTGTTTGTGAGTGTGTACTTACCGCGAGCCATGATTTGTGGAAGTAAAGAAGGGGACAGCTACTCAACCTGGTTCATTGGCTTAGATCATGGTAAGTGTCGATGTGATTTTCTGAGGGAATGATTTGGTGTGTTGTCATGAATTAACCTTCACTGGATCACGCTTTGGACTACACAGTCCGGATGATGTGGGTCGTATCATACTTTCTAAAGAAAGATTCAACGTTACAAATAAGTATCGTACACGATCCACGCCATCCGAATACCTACCTACCTACCTACCCACCTAACTACCTATACCTACCTGCCTATATATAATCTATCTATCTATCTATATATATATATATACGACTTGTGTCTGTGTGTGTGTGTGTGTGTGTGTGTGTGTGTGTGTGTGTGTGTGTGTGTGTGTATTCGCGATGCACGGCCAAAGTTCTCGATGGATCTGCTTCAAATTTGGTGGGCATATTCAGGTAGACCCCGGACACAACCTGGT
>NC_090254.1:44759353-44799353 GCF_037325665.1 Littorina saxatilis | reverse complement strand
GATCATAATTTTTATATTTTTAATTTTCAGAGCTTGTTTTTAATCCAAATATAACATATGTATATGTTTTTGGAATTAGAAAATGACGAAGAATAAGATGAAATTGTTTTTGGATCGTTTATGAAAAAATAGTTTTAATTACAAGTTTCCGATTTGTAATGACCAAACTCACTCATTAGTTTTTAAGCCACCAAGCTGAAATGCAATACCAAACCCCGGCCTTCGTTGAAGATTGCTTTGCCAACATTTCAATCAATTTAATTGAAAAATGAGGGTGTGACAGTGCCGCCTCAACTTTTACATAAAGCCGGATATGACGTCCTCAAAAGCATTTATCGAAAAAAATAAAAACAATTCCGGGGATATCATTCACAGGAACTCTCATGTAAAATTTCATAAAGATCGGTCCAGTAGTTTGGTCTGAATCGCTCTACACACACACACGCACAGACAAACAGACACACACACACACACACACACACACACACACACACACACACACACACACACACACACACACACACACACACACATACACCACGACCCTCGTCTCGATCCCCCTCTATGTTAAAACATTTAGTCAAAACTTGACTAAATGTAACAACCGAACAAACAAACGATTAACAGACTAAACAAACAAACAACAAGTCGCGTAAGGCGAAAATACAATATTTAGTCAAGTAGCTGTCGAACTCACAGAATGAAACACAATGCCATTTTACTCGTAGCATCGTCAGGCCACCGCTCATGGCAAAGGCAGTGAAATTGACAAGAAGAGCGGGGTAGTAGTTGCGCTAAGAAGGATAGCACGCTTTTCTGTACCTCTCTTTGTTTTAACTTTCTGAGCGTGTTTTTAATCCAAACATATCATATCTATATGTTTTTGGAATCAGGAACCGACAAGGAATAAGATGAAAGTGTTTTTAAATTGATTTGGACAATTTAATTTTGATAATAATTTTTATATATTTAATTTTCAGAGCTTGTTTTTAATCCAAATATAACATATTTATATGTTTTTGGAATCAGCAAATGATGGAGAATAAGATAAACGTAAATTTGGATCATTTTATAAATTTTTATTTTTTTTTACAATTTTCAGATTTTTAATGACCAAAGTCATTAATTAATTTTTAAGCCACCAAGCTGAAATGCAATACCGAACCCCGGGCTTTGTCGAAGATTACTTGACCAAAATTTCAACCAATTTGGTTGAAAAATGAGGGCGTGACAGTGCCGCCTCAACTTTCACGAAAAGCCGGATATGACGTCATCAAAGACATTTATCAAAAAAATGAAAAAAATGTTCGGGGATTTCATACCCAGGAACTCTCATGTCAAATTTCATAAAGATCGGTCCAGTAGTTTAGTCTGAATCGCTCTACACACACACACAGACACACACACACACAGACACACGCACATACACCACGACCCTCGTTTCGATTCCCCCTCGATGTTAAAATATTTAGTCAAAACTTGACTAAATATAAAAACATACTTACAAACTAATATAACATAACATAGAGAGAGAGAGAGAGAGAGAGAGAGAGAGAGAGAGAGAGAGAGAGAGAGAGAGAGAGAGAGAGAGAGAGAGAGAACTCAGAATGGTTTATTATATTAAGGCCAGAGAGAGTGAGAGAGAGAGAGAGAGAGAGAGAGAGAGAGAGGGGGGGAGAGAGAGAAAGAGTGAGTGAGCGATCGAGTGAGCAAAATAGAGAGAGAGAGAGAGTGAGGGACAGAGAGAGAGAGACAGAGTGAGTGAGCGAGCGAGTGAGCAAGAGAGAGAGAGAGACACGCACACACACACACACACACACGCACATACACAGACACACACACGCACACACATACACAGACATACATATACACACACAAACCAGAAGGAGTGAGAGCGAGAAAAAAAATGAGAAAGAGAAAGTCGTCAGTAAGACAGTAGTGGTATTGACACGTAGCGATAATGACACGTAGCGCTAAAAGATGTAGTGCTGTCGACGCGTAGTAATAAAGAACGAATGATAGCGACTCATAGACAAATTATGTGTAGCACTAATCAACGTAGCGATAGCGGCACGTATCACAAATGACACGTAGGACAAATGACACGTAGCACAAATTACACGTAGCGCTAGCGATACGCACCCCCTTTTCAGTCTTGTAACTGAAGATTACACTGCTTTGGTTATGCATTACATTGCAATAGATAGCGTTGAGAATGAAAACGACAACGGCGATGAAAATGATGATGATGATGATGATGATGATGAGGATGATGAGGATGATGATGATGATGAGGAGGAGGAGGAGGGGGGAGGGGGAGGAGGAGGGGGACGAGGAGGATGTGTCTAACCAGTGCCAGGGGGTCCTGTCAAGCAGATCCGTGGCGGGTCTCTATTCATGAGGTCAAGTTGTTGCAAGGTCAGAACCAGAAGTGCCAGCCTCCGCCCCAGTTCTGCCACCGCCTGTCCTGCAGTCCGCACCTCCACACGGACACCGTTGTAGCAGGGGACAGACACCGTGGTGGCCGGTCCCACAAACCTGCAACACAGATGGGATATTGAGGTGTGTAATTTTCAGATTTTACAAGAGTGGTAAAGGCGCTTCTAGTCAAAACGGATTAGTATTTGCCCTCGAAGAAATTATTTTTCACAATTCACATGAATGCTGTCAACTGATGATAAAAAAGTACTTGGGTGGCTTGGCGATGCTCTCTCTCTCTCTCTCTCTCTCTCTCTCTCTCTCTCTCTCTCTCTCTCTCTCTCTCTCTCTCTCTCTCTCTCTCTCTCTCTCTCTCTCTCTTTTTCTCTCTCTCTCGCTCTCTCTCTCTCTCTCTTCTCTCTCTCTCTCTCTCTCTCTCTCTCTCTCTCTCTCTCTCTCTCTCTCTCTCTCTCTCTCTCTCTTTCTTTGTCTCTCTTTCTCTCTCTCTCTCTCTCTCTCTCTCTCTCTCTCTCTCTCTCTCTCTCTCTCTCTCTCTCTCTCTCTCTCTCTCTCTCTCTCTCTCGCTCTGTCTCTCCAATACTTTTATTGTAGCACAAATACAACCCACTACTATTTTGTCTCCGTGATTAGTTACCTTTTGTTATTTGCTTCTTTGTTCTTCTAGGTGCACAGTTTGACATGCATTTGTCCCTACAGTCCCGTACCATACAAACAAACCTGACTATATCATAAAAGATAATAATAATATTGTCCTAATATTGTAGCGAAACATACACGACACCATGACAACCCTCACCTGGCCACGATGTCCAGATACTTGTCATCAGTGAGCAAAGTGTCCAAGGTACAGGCCATCCGGTGTTGCCACCAGGTGCTGAGCTGTGATAACACGGCGGGTGTCACGTGCCAGTACGATGCAGTCTGGGACAGTTGGTCAGAGCAACAGCAAAGCTGTACGGCCTTCGCTGTATTGGGTGCACCCAGGCTCCGACACACCGCCTGTAACCGAACGGAAGTCCGTTGGGATTGTATAAATAAAAGAATGCATAAAACAAAGTAATCAAAATTTTAATCAACGAACAGAATCTCTCTCTCTCTCTCTCTCTCTCTCTCTCTCTCTCTCTCTCTCTCTCTCTCTCTCTCTCTCTCTCTCTCTCTCTCTCTCTCTCTCTCTCTCTCTCTCTCTCTCTCTATGTTTGGACTATACATTAATGATTTACCATTACACCTCAAACAAGAAAATGCTGTACTTGATCTTTTTGCGGATGACTCAACACTTCACAGCAGTAATACAGATATAAATCTCATAAGAAAAGTACTCCAAGAAAGTATAGCAAATATTAATGATTGGTGTAATCGTAACAGAATGGCACTGCATCCTAAGAAAACAAAATGCATGTTAATAACCACAAGACAAAAACACCAACGACAGCCTCTGAGCCTTGATCTTATGGTACAGTTAGCATTGCTCAAGTCCATCAACACCGTGTGCTTGGAGTTGTAATTGATGATGAACTTAACTGGCGCTCTCACATTGATACAGTTTACAAAAGAGTTTCTAGGAACCTTTTCTTACTTAACAAGCCCTGGTGCGTTGTTTCTGTGGATGCCTTCAAAATGTTTTTCCATGCACACTGTCTCTCTCACATTTGCTATGCATCTAATGTCTGGTGCAACGCCAGTGAAGTTCATATAAAGAAAATAAACACACTTCACAAGAGAGGTGTAAAGTTATTAAACCGAGATCCCAATATGACAACTCAAGAAAAATACATTCAACTAAACATTCTTCCGCTACAACAGCAGTTCTTTTTAAATGCTAGTGTTTTCATGTTCAAAATGTACAACCATGAAACACCTACATACATCCAAGACCTGTTTGAGCGTCCTTCTGGTAGAGCGAGGCTTTTGAACTATACACTGCCGCTCCCACGCATTGATTTGTATAAATCTAGTTTATCCTACTGGGGATCGCTTGTGTGGAATTTACTTCCAACGTTTTGTAAAACATCTCAAACCCTTTCGTCTTTTAAAAAATATGTTCGAAAATATCTTTGTCAAAAATAATTCTCTCCCTACACTTGAAAACCATAACTGTTACTGCATCACATCTTAATCATCATTGTATTAATCCATGAACCACGTTACTTTAGCCAGTGTTTTTTGTAAGTCTTAACCTAATTATAAATTCTAAGTTAATTATTAATTCGGTTGGCTGTTTAAAACATGTTATTTAGATATGAATATGTAATGTATAATGTCTAAAAGGGACAGGTTGGAAGATTAGGCATCGCCTAAAACCTTTATGCCTTAGTAATAAAGTTTTGAATCTGAATCTGAATCTCTTTGACAACATTTCCATTCATACCTGTTGCAACTTGGCATTGTTCTCGTCATCCAGAATCCGCTGTAGCTGAGCGCGGGTGACGTACGGTAAGAAGAGAGTCTTCCTCACTGTCAGGCTTGGTGTGATGTCACTGACCATGTGTCTGGCGTGCACCTCACACTTGTCCAGCTGCTTGACCGCCTTGTCAATAACCTTGACCACCTCAGTGTCCGCTCGGCTTGCCTCGGTCTTACCGACAGACTTGATCTCTCCCACCAGGATGCCAAGCTTGCGGTGAATCACCAGGATGTCAAAGTCTCCCTGCTTCCCGAAATGCCGATACTCCTTAGGTAAGTTTCCTGGCTTTGGGAGCTTGCCTGTGTGTTTGGCGTAGAACGGCTTGTTGAGGTAGTCTTTAAAGTTCAGCTCAGACACCACGAACATGACCTCCTTTCCGGAATCTCCGAGTTGCTGCAGGTTGTGCAGCACGTGCCGCTGTGCAAAGTCTGCCTGAATGTTGCCCTGCTGATGCTGAAGCTGCTCACTAGAGGGCAGCACGAGCACTTCCTGGTCAGTACCGGGTACTTTGGCCTTGTTGTATGGCACCCGGTTATAATGCACAGGAGGCACAACGTATGTACGGGTGAGAGCGTCAGGGTACAAGTGTCGCACAATGTCCACCAAGTTGTCACTGGTTTTCTGACCATCGTTTCCACTCGCCATCATGCGGAAGTTAGCTCACTCGTCATGAAATAAATAAGGTCAAAGAAATTAGAAATAAACATAAACAAGTGGCGTAAGGCAAAATTACAACATTTAGTCAATCTGTCGATCTCACAGAATGAAGCTGAACGCACCGCATTATTTTCAACATGACAATACAGCTTCGTGAACTCCCGCGGCAAGAAAATCGCTCCTTTTTCACGTGCAAAACAAAGTGAAATTGACAAGCCAGTATAGCACAGTAGCCTATTGCTAAGCAGATAATCATGCTTTTCTGTATTCTTTTTAACTTTCTAAGCTTGTTTTTTAATACAAACATATCATATCTATATGTTTTTGAAATCAGGAAATCATAAAGAATCAAATACAATCCTGTTTGGATCAATTTCTAACATTATAGTCGTAGTACCTAATTAACCTATTTTCGTTTTTAGAGTAAAGTGACATTTGTATATATTTTTAGATTAGAATTTGATAGAAAATACGATGCAATCAATTTTAAATATGTTAGCAAAAAATCGATTTTAAAGGCAACTTTAATGAGCAAACTCATTATTTAATGCCGAGCTGCAATGCAATCCCATAGCTTGGACTTCGTCAAAGTTTGCTTGAACAAAATTTCAATCAATTTGGTTGAAAAATGAGAGTGTGATATTGCAGCCTCAACTTTTACAAAAAGCCGGATATGGCGTCATCAAAAACCTTTTATCACAAAAATTAAAAAGGTCTGGGGATATCATACTCAGGAACTCTCAGGTCAAGTTTCACGAAGATCGGTCCTGTAGTTTTCTCTGAATTGCTGTACACATACACACACACAGACACACACACATACACCACGACCCTCGTTTCGATTCCCCATCTATGTTAAAACATTTAGTCATAACTTGACTAAATGTAAATGGAGTGTTGTAACATGTGGTTCGTCGTTTCCCAGCGCTTTCAAGCTTGTGTTTCAGCAACATCCTTTTGGAAAAATCTGAGCTTAAAGAGTCAACGGGAAATTCGCTGTGTTGTAGGTGTTACGCTTCCAGCAATTATTGACTGGAAATCACTCAATGACTATGATAGCTTTTTACGCAATTAGCACGCAACAACATTGTTTTCAACCATCGCCTGCTTGGCTGTGGGCGGTGCCTACTGTCTTTTGGACGGTGAATAGACTACTCTGCTCTTTGGAACATTGAATAACATTCACGATGGCTCACAAGTGTTCGTCCCAAAATGTTCTTGTCTGAGTCATGACAGCACTGCCACTGAATAGGTATGTTTCCTAATTACATTATAGTTGCAGAACAGGCAAAACACATGGATGATCGGTCATAGTTGACTCAGGGTCTGGTGCATGTGAATATTAATAGTTGAACCCGCTCTCGATCTCCCTCCCTCCCTCCCCCCTCCCTTTCTCTTCATCGTCGTATTTTATTTTAAACCCGGATTAATAGGGGGCGTAATCGTCTAACGAACGAAACCCATTAAATTTTAGACAATTGAAACCCTACTGTATCACATGCCAACAGTGTTCTCAGTTGTCAGTGAAAGTGTGTCTATAGAAGCACAATCAACGCGCCGTACACCAAGAATCACCGTCTGTGTAGGCTACCACGCTTTACCTGGAACAGTTCAACTTTTACAACACTCATTTCTGTACAGGGAGGGTACTGCTGGTGTGTGGTGTTATTATTCCAAAAATAATCGCGAACTGAGTACATCTTAGTAAAATTTAACACAGGCCATCCCCACTTTTCAATACACTTTGGCCCGACATAAGATCGAAGGAAAGTTTTAGACGTATTGTAATTTCGTACTACTTACTAACATCAGTGTTGACATCCTGTTTTTGTTTTTCAACGTGTGTTTAATTCTCGCTTTATGCCTCCGTACTATTATTATGCCTGCAGTGTTAACTCAACACTTTCACACTTCATGAACTTTAAAAAAAAAGTCAACTGTTTGCGCATGACGACGACTGCTCCAGTGCATGCGCAAGGATAGTTCACTACTCCTGTAAAAAAACCATTCGGGCAGAATAAAATAAAGAAAAAGAATGAAACAAACACAATCGATTATTCAAAAACAGTAATTCTGTGCTCACCTTTCATCAACAGCCGTACACGAGAAAACAACGACAACACAGAAATAATCATCGGTGTTGAAGACAGGCCTGCAAATAACACCCCTAATCGATCGATTCACTTCAGTTTGTACAGACCCGTCTCAAATCATTTATTCAGTAAACTGGCACACAGTCCTGGTTGCCAATACAATTCTTACACTGACAGCAACCAGTGTGTCACAGACAGACGGAGCTCTGTGTCACTCCACGCAAGATCTAGTCACGGCCTGTAATTTAAACTGTGCCGTCAGGTTTTAGTCAGGGTGCATTGTATGTATATAGCACAATGCACTCACACCTCTATTGCAGGTAAAAAGGGAACAAGTGTGTTCCTTACATTGCTTTTCCTTGCGCTTTATCGATCAACAGAAGCCCTTGCTCGCAGTTTCTGACACTGCCTTCTAACATTGTCCTGTGTGTAATTGGAGGGGTGGGGTGGGATTAAAGTAATGTATGCTGGCAAGAGCGTGCGCACGCGTGTATGTATGTGGATGTGTGTGTCTGTCTGTCTGTGTTTTTTGCGTTTCTGTGTGTCTGTATCTTGGTTTGGGTCTCTCTATCTGTGTGTTTGCGTTTGTGTCCCTTAAAGAAAAGTAAACACACCGCATATAACTAGGCCAGAAAGGAAACACTGTCCTGGGACTTTGCCACACCTCTGCTGATCACACACACACACACACACACACACACACACACACACACACACACACTCACGTATACATAAAACACGAGTGCATGTACGGAAGCACACACACACACACACACACACACACAGGCACACACACTCACACACACAGGCACACCCACACACACCCCCCACACACACACACACACACCCACACACACACACACACACACACTTAGAGACACAAGCACAAACGCACATTACTTATTTACACAACATAAGAGAAAGCAACGATATTTAAGAGGCAGTCTTATTAATCATAATCCTCCTGACGAACAAAGAAACATAAATGTTGTGGTCATTAAATCACTCCTTTGACCATGATAGCTATTTGAGTTTGAATGTAGACGAAGAACGTGCCTACACATGACTGTTTGTGTTTCCTATCAGCCTAAGGTTCACTACTTTGCCAGAAATGTGTACAGCCACATGCGTCTAAAACATCAACAAACTAATTCTGGTATGAAACAAATAATATCATGCTTTTATGGTTCTTAGAAACATGATTTGCAATAATACAAATCTTTTGCCATCTTTTACTTAATGCAGATACTATCATTGTGAAGACAAATATGTGACCCTCCACCACGGAATGAGTCGCATGTCACCTTTGCACGATTTTCATATTTTTACATTTTTCTAAAGAGTTTTTAATGCTTTATCTAGTGGTGAAAACCGTTTTAGAAAAGAGCGAAAACTGTTTGAGTTATAAGCCTGTGACTAAGGTGACCCTCACACTGTTACCAGACACCCCCCGGACTTATATTAAGCCTAGCGCAGAACCGCGCGAGGTGACATGCGACTCATTCCGTGGTGGAGGGTCACATATATCAAACTGTCCTATTGAGTCGGCCTTGATTTCTGTAATACGTTCAGTTTAAACCTTCAGGAAACATATCATCAAAACACAAACCACAGATTCATTCTTAGAATTAATCAAATAGGGTATGTTTACTTGTCGAATGCAGAGTAAAGTATAAATTTAATTTCAGGCCGGGAAAAGAGCAGTGGTTAATGGTAAATAAAGTAACCACTGAAACAAGATTGCGAATGTTACAATTAAAAATATTGCACAATATTTACCCCACAAATATTTTATTGTGTAAAATAGGTATTTCCTCGAGTAATTGTTGTACTTATTGTTAGAACGAAATTGATTATATTCAGTATTGAACTTTTTTTTATGTTTGCCTGAAAATTATGTCCATTTAGAAATGCGTTGAGGATAAAATATAACATGATTATCAAAATTACCAAAAAGGAAGTTTTTTTTGGCGTGTTTGAAAATGTGCAAAGTTCCAAGGCAATAATAAGTTATGTGAATTATTTGATTGTAATAGCCAAAATGTGTGTTGGTATTTATAGATATGGTTCCCCTCTGGATATTGTATGCATTTTTGAGAGGGAATTGTTACATAGGAAAGTTGTTTAAAATACATTTAGAAATAGTATTGTTAATGACATAGGTATATTTAAAGTAGGAACATCAATATAAAAAGCAGGAAAACAAAAGAAAAAAAATATCAATGAAGAAGGATGCTCCCCGCAACAACAACAAAAATAATGTAAGCTATAAGAAACAAAGGTACACACTATCATTTTTACCTTATTAATAACAAGATTAAGCTGCTAGGTGTTTTTTGTATCTGTGTTGATTGTGTTTTATATTGAGTGTTTTGTACATGTATTGTTTACATGGAGAAAAAAGCAGAAGACGAAAACAAATACAAAAGAGACTCGGTGAGACACAACAGAGGCCTTACATAACTCTTTCATAACTCTTACTCTTACTATTTCATTTCTAGATTAAACACCCCACAATGTTGTGCTTGGCAAAAGGAGAAAAAAAGAACTCTTACACGTGACAACAACGAATAACACATTGTACCGCAGGAAGTAGCACAGAAATACATCAATAAATACATAAATTAAGGCGTATAACATTTTCCAGCACACTTGCAATGAATCTCGAGAGGTACAAAATATTGACTGTTTAAAGCGTGCGCTCGTTTATTTACAAGACTCAACATTAGCGCATTTTGCTGTGTGACAGTCTGCTCAGAAAATTCTGCCAGAGAAATATGAGTCTTCCGTGGCTACCTTGCCTCAGGCAGAGTCTCTTTTCTACTTTTTTTTGGGAAACTTTTACACCACACACCAATGTGTGTGTGAGTGTGTATTGTGTGTGTATGCCCCATGATGGGCCATCGCTCTATCTCTCTCATTCTACAGTATAAGGTTGTTTTTATCGGTTACCACTTGTGTAGAGACTCTTCCGTCACGTATAAATACGGATAGAATCAGCAACCATTGTTTTGTTCAGGCTTTCCTATTCGTTTCACAATCGTGAAGAGCATCTGACCATATTTTTTTCTTAAGAATGTGTTAGAATCAACTCCTTCAATCTCACATGTTCAAGTGAATTCTTCTTGACCTAGGTCGAAGCTTTCTACCTTATATTTTGCTGCATTAGTTAGTTAGTTAATTGTTGCTTTTTGGGTCCGGCGGCCATATAGCCAATATAGCGTATAGGCCAAATCAGGACCCCCTTTGCTGCATTGGGAGTATGTGATTAGAATCCTGCCATCTCATTACTAACCTGGGAACGTTCTTCTAGTGGGCCGACAATTCCCTGAATTCTGTGAGCGTCTAGCTACACTGTCTGCAAATCTAGGCACGTCAGTATAAAATCCGTCCATCTCATCCTTTTCACGAATGCCTCGACGCTTTCTCTGCAACGTCTTGAGCGTTTCTCCATAATGTTCTGGATCATAGCATCGACATGTTCATTTCGTCTTGCCATAAGTGGAAGTTTCTCTGACTAGTTTTGGGCGTCTTCCCTTGATATTTGTTAATCAGGATGTGTCAGAATTAACAACTTCATTCTAATGGTTTGTATTGAATTCTCATTCTCCTGTGGTGAAGCTTCTGTGAATTGTTTTGAGCGTCTTCCCACAACTTCTGCAAATCAGGGCGAGTTAGAATCAACGATCTCACAGGAAAGGGTAAGCATATTTCGGCCTGTATCTCGCCTCGTTCAGGCAGCCATACTGTGATGCGACTTCTCTGCAGGAAGCGGAAGTGGCGTAGCCGGAAGCGGATCTCCGCCATGATGATGTCTCTCAAACTGTCTGTGATGCTGTCCAGACGATCGTGAGAGGGGGCGCTCAAGTGCAGGTAGTGGTAGGCCCAGATTCCCTGAAACGCAAGAAACAGAAATGAACGATGATTAAACCAAACAGTACCCTGTAAAACTGTAGCTACAAGTATTATAAATGAGCATGGATCGACTGACGAGCTTTACTGACAGTTCAAAGAAGGTGCATGCTGGTGCGTTAATTTTTAGATGTTCCAATCCTATTACAAATCGTAGAAGTGCTAAAACTGAAATACAGTGAATACATGTCTGACATCAGCCTTGAAGAAGTTACCTGAATTAGCTTTGGACGAATACACTGCATGCCGTTAAAATAACCAGGGTGATAAAAAAATTCAGTGCCGTGAAACCTTTCATTTTAGGATCCCTCCAACCTATACCCCGATTTAAGCCAATAAGCCATTTAGACACCCCCCCCCCCCCCCCTTCAGATCCATTTTGCAGATTATAGTCTTCTTGTCGTTCGCTGTTAGATCGTCGGTCCGGACTGCAGGGCGAAACGTGCTGTCCTCTCCAAGTCCTCTTTGGGGCCGTATAGCTTTTTTTGTAGCGCTGTCTCCTCTGGCCAGGTGGTGTCCCTCAGAGCACTGTGGTATGGACAAGCCTGCAGGATGTGCTCTGCTGTCTGATTCTTGCCTCACGGACATAAGGGGGGGGGGGGGGGGGGGGGAACTAGCTTCAGCTTTGTGGCCATATGATGGTTTAGTCTGTTATGTCCAGTGCGGAGTCTGAAACAGTAGCACCTTATTGAGACTCCCTCTCCTGTCAGACCTGGTTTTCTCAGATTGTGGGGTGGTCTTGAAAGGAAGGTACCACTGTATTTACCTGGTTGTACAGTTCTTTCGCACTGCTCGCTAGCGCCACCACAGGAGAGGATGTGGACAGGGGAGACAACCAGGATGTTAACTGGTCACGTGATGTCTGCAGGGAGCCTAGCTGAGACCTGGCCACGTCCAAGTAAGAGTCCAGGCTGTCAAACGCTGAACAAATTCAGAACTGGTTTATTATTGTATTCATTAATTTTATATTTATCAAATTCTTAAATGTTTATAACATGTCAAAGTTTGTAACACACATAGATTCAGGGGGACAGGACAGTAAGTAAAACCAGCCATCCAAATACTGTTTTTGTTATCATCCCACATTGTGAAGTGTGTGATCATGAAGTTATCAACAGAAACAAACGGTGCACCAACATGGATGTGTACCAGATGTATCGACACACTACTCAATGATGTATTAACTGACTTCCTGTATTCCACTGGGTGATTTGTACAACACAGCTGAAGTATTCGCATATGCAACAAATGTTTACTCTTCACAACAATATTGATGACTATTTGACATTTTAAGATGTTTACACATCATGTCTACACGAAAAAGAAAGTAGAACTTGACAGCTTGTATTAGAATTTAGAGCATGTATTTTAAATTATATTTCTGACTCTTTTAATAAATGTGTATGTTTGAATGTGGATGATTTCTTCTTCTTCGTCGTTCGCTCAGACAGCAACTCCGGAGGCCCTGATGAAGGCTGCTGTACGCCGGAAGCTCTCCATGGGTCCATAGAGTTTATTGCAACATCCCCAAATACAATCCATCACACCGATGTGCTCATATTCACACTCTTAACCACCGACTCACTGCAACTGCGCATACTATCACAATTCTTAAATGAAGAGGCTGATAAAAACATCCCACACAGCACCAAGGACAACAACTACAACAGTGAACGCACCAGATATAGTGTTGGTCACCTCCACCATGCGATCTTTGACCAGCATGAGGTAGAGGTCAATAACTTCTAGGACATCGTGTAGCTTCTTGCTTCCCTCTGCCTCTGCCATCTACAGCAATAAATGCACACCATTCAGAAATAGATTAAACAAAATCTATTAGAAAAATCATAACATACCGATACGAAGTATAATAATTAGACCAAAACTGAGAAAATGGTATTGATGGGAGGCAATCACCAAGCTGCAAATTCAAGGGACAATTTAAAGCGGTTGTTTCGCTTTTCAAAGTATTGCTTTTTTATATTAAAAATAAAACTTTGTAGACAGCTCATTTTGCACAAATATGCACTCGTTCAAATACAGAGAATCAAACCTGTATTACCAGCAAACCATACAAAAGCAAGAGATTTGACAGCAGAACTATAAAAGTTCTTTCCACTAAAATTGTTGTAGTACCATTTTGTTGAATAAATCTTACAATCTCATAACAAAAGTCATAAAAAGAAAACCTTGTTTTTAAATTGTTCATAGTAATGTACGCACCGCCAACTTTCTACTCAGCTGCCCAAAGGCGTTATGAGTATACTGAAGCAATTCAGAATCAACAACGATTTGCGCAAGACTGTCTGCCAAACCGGTCGTCTTATTCAAGGTCAAACGGTAGACTGAGGACAACTGATCTCTGCAAAAGAGAAATCAAACAAAACAAAACGTTAAATAAAGTACAAAGCTATTGGCAGCTTGCAGCGATATCATAATTTCCTTCTATGTTCAATGATATATATCAAAACATTGGTCTTTTCTTGTGATTGTATTGGACCGTATTTATCTGACAGTAAAAGGCAACAAATGTAAAGAATGTAAACGAAAAGATTACAGTTTATGGAACGCTTTTTCACCTATGACGCGTGTAAACGTAAAATAGAAAATAGCTGGAGGACAATACATCTCTTTTGGAGAAGGGTTCAGGGTTTGGTAAAAACAAAATCTTATCCATTAAATCTGAAGACTTTTAAACAACGACAGTTTCGAGAGAACATTTTCTAGCACATAACCACGTTATGTCCCAAATAGACACTAGTTCTGGGGACAGAAAAACCAAGTTAGCAAAGCATATAGAACATAATTTCACATCAGTGGTCTCAAGCTGATGAAAAGATCCTCAGTTGTCTAAATCTGTTGAGAACATAAATGTTTAATTTTGTATTTGCACAGTGCTTTTCTGCACACATACACAAGTATTTACTGTTAAAAACGAATATGCAAAATCAGTACTTACACCAACAGTTCCGCAGAATCTTTCAACGGTTGTTGAAGGTCTTCAAAAAACTCTGCATGGGCTGTGTAATATGTATCAATATCCCTCAGAACTTCTTCCAACTGTTTGTTTACAACTTTCAGTTCCATCTCCCATAACGCAAGAAGAGGTGTGACGTCATTTATCATCATCGTCATGACGGACGTCATCTTTGCAGTTATTTCATTTTGGACAGTGTACCGTGACGCGCGAAGTGTCAATTCTGTCTGCTGTTTGAAGTCGTCGAACCTCAATTTCAGATTTTCAGAGAGTAACTAAAACAGAAGAAAAGATACAAATACAAGTAGATAACGTCACACTCTTCTCGCTTTAACTAACAAGGTTTAAATACACGTTACAAAATATTCATTTTAGGGAAATGTTCATTTAGCAATACGTTGCAAAGAAATGTTCATTTAGCAATACGTTGCAAAGAAATGTTCATTTAGCAATACGTTGCAAAGAAATGTTCATTTAGAAATACGTTGGAACCCATTGTCTAAATAACAAGAACTAGATTGGCTCCGTCTAATCTTGTACAGTTCAAGAACCTACTGGACACGTAGTGTTAAATGGGAAATAGTCTATATGAATAAGGTATGATTGAGTGAGATCTATATCTTAAGTTCAATAATACGCGCGAATTGTCAGATCTTATACCATTTGGAAGTTAATAAGAGGACGTTAAAAAGAAGCCGCAAGGCCTACGCATCTTTGTCAAAACCAAAAGTATAACATATAGAGATAAAATGTGTAGTTTTGGTTCCAATTCAGAATGTTTTTCGTTTGATGTTGTGACAAGAAAACACCACCTCTTACAATCTACGCTGTTTCCCCTTATTTCTCTCATGTAAACGCTACTTCAGAATTTGTGAACGACACTATTCATAATTTTTTCACATGCAAAAACAACTGGACTTAACCGTCTCAGACTTCGAGAAAATAAAGGTTTAAATGTAAAGCATAAAACTAATTCAATCAATCAATCAATCAATCAATGAGGCTTATATCGCGCATATTCCGTGGGTACAGTTCTAGGCGCTCTGCAGTGATGCCGTGTGAGATGAAATTTTATACGGCCAGTAATTGCAGCCATTTCGGCGCATATGTACCTTTCACGGCCTATTATTCCAAGTCACACGGGTATAGGTAGACAATTATTAACTGTGCCTAAGCAATTTTTGCCAGGAAAGACCCTTTTGTCAATCGTGGGATCTTTAACGTGCACACCCAATGTAGTGTACACGGGGGGGAGTTCGGACACCGAAGAGAGTCTGCACACAAATTTGACTCTGAAATAAATTTCCGCCGAACCTGGGATCGAACTCACGCTGACAGCGGCCAACTGAATACAAATCCAGCGCGCTACCAACTGAGCTATATCCCCGCCAAAGCAGGCTGCACGAACGTTTGACACTTAACTTTTGGTCGAAAGACTTTGCAAAGTCGACTTCGCCCAATTAATATCAAGCTGTATAGTGAACCTGAGGGTAAAACCAACCTCCATTTCGTGAGCTAGTTGAGGTCTCCACGCCAGACGCGCGTGCAGCATGGTGGACGCGTTGAGGCGCAAGGCAAGGACTCCATCAGTCTCACTTCCGGTCACGTGGTTTCTGTACGCTTCCGCCCGAATGGCCGAGTCGTTGACATACCACGCCTCCAAAGCTGCAAAGCTGTTTGGATTTTCTACAAAGGACAATAGTTTACAGAAAGATTTAATTGCACTGAAAACGCTGTTGAATTCGTATTAAAAATCCATCAATTCTTTCTCTATCTTTTTTCCGCTCGCTCCTCATCTATTGATTCTCTCTCACACACACACACACACACACACACACTCACACACACCCACACACAAGCACACACACACACACAAGCACACACACACACAAGCACACACACACACACACACACACACACACACACACACACACATACACACATACACAAGCACACACACACACACACACACACAAGCACACACACACACATACACACACACACACACACACACACAAGCACACACACACACAAGCACACACACACACACACACACACACACACAAGCACACACACACACACACACACACACACACACACACACACACACACACACACACACACACACACAAGCACACACACACACACACACACACACACACACACTCCCCAACTATTGAGATGATGAGCTACGTGTACCTGTATCGCTGTCCATGTTGATGAGGAAGGAACGGTGAAGGGGATCCAACACCGTGCGAATAGAAAGCTGCTTGTTTCTGGCTTGGTCCTGAAGATCATGCACGTACCCTTGCAGGTTCAGCTGCCGTGTTTCGCCATGAGGTAGCTCTGCTTCCAATGACAATTCACTGGATTGAGTTTTTGCCTGTGTAAACACCGTAAACATAAATGACATTTGGAGAGACGTGGACTGACCGTTCGGCAGTGCCGGTCACGTGCATCTGTACACTCTATTTCTGTCTGTCTGTCTTTCTTTATCTGTCTGTTCTTACTCTCTCTCTATGAACATGGTTCACTGATAACAGTAAAGCAAAATATTTAAATCAAGTTAGAGTTATAAAGTAAATATGTATCGATCCAAATACGAAGACGCAAAACAGTCAAATTACAGTGCAAACCAATTTGTTTGACAGAAGAGGGAAAAGAAAAGAGAAAACAATGATTGAGACTTACTTTGGCAGTTAGTTTTCTCGTCATATGATGGAACACGCCACTAAAATGCCCAGTCTTCATTTCCTCCCCTGATGTCAAATACCAGGCGCCCAATGAGCTCCCGTATATTGCGTCACTGCCAGAGATTTCGGAGGCCAAACCAATGTCAAGGTCAGAAGAAGGCTGTGTCAAGGACGTTGTCATGGTGAGCGTCGATCCTCCACTGGGGTTGGTGGCGTTGAAGAGAGTGGAGGTAAAGCTGAATGTTTTTGAAGGATCAGGCGAGTAGGAGAACGATGTTGATGCGTCCCAAATGGTTGTGTTTCTCAGCAGAATCAGGTCGCTTTTCAGTCGGAAGTTCTGCAAAGACGACAGTCAGATATTAAAGATAAACAACACCGACAAAACAAACCAATACGTGTTTTCTTGAACCACTCTTCCAAAGTAAAACCTCAGTATTTGTAACAGTGATTGTCAAAAAAAACGACTAGCAATGTGAATGAGCGAAACATTAACGTCAAGAGTATCAAACGCGCAAAAAATCCAACTTGAAATTAGTCTCATTACATCTGTACGGCACCAACCAATTCTGTTCTAAAACATAATCGTGTACTCACTTGAGAAATAGACGGCAGTGTCAACATGAGATCAGCAGCCTTCTGTTCTCCCTGGGTCACAGAAGAGGTCAAGGTCACCTGCTTGTTCCGGTCTCGCTCAGCATCCCAGTAGAAGACTGCTTCCGTTTTCATGAACTTTTGATCTCCCTCTAAATATGTCTCTGTCTCGGCGCCCCTGACCAACGATCCCTTAGCTTCCAAAGACCGAACTGGGGTTCCGACCTTGAATTCCCCTTTGTAGGAGCAGGTAGAGAAAGTCTTTTCTCGAAGAGTGCTGTAGCTGTAGTAGACTTTCTTGTCGTTGTCGTTGAGTTCAGATTGATCCCATGCCAGCTCACCCTCTCCTGACGATGTGCTGGAAGTTGTATGGCTCAAGTATTTCCAGGCTACGAGTCTCTTGGGATGGATTATTTTCACTGAATAGTCTCTGTCTTTGCTCTCATCATCGCGGTCTACATTCATTCTCACTCGCGTTTGAATGCGCACGTTGCTGTCGGGGTTGCTGAGATTCCAGTGAACGAACAGATTTGCATGATGTGACGACTCTTTTGGAGAAAACCCTATCGCGCTGAGCTTGAAGAAACTAAGCAACGGTTTTGTAACTCCTAACGAAGACTGAACTAGACTGGAACTGAACTCAGCATTCAGAACAGTCTGAGCGTTGACCTTAGCTTCCAGCACACTGTCCGTCTTGGCCAGAATTCTGTTGTGTCTGATTTTCACCGAACCAGTCTGGAACTCTTGGAAAGGCGTTACTATGACAACGTCCGTGGCGTGCGTGACACCAACTAAGCTTGGAAGATGCTTAGAGTTAGCGTCAACGGAGATTTTTCTGTACGGTGCCCAGCCAAAAGAAAGAAGCCCACGATGTTCACCTTGACTGTTTCCGTGGTTCTGAATCGTCAGGCTAAGATCTTTGGCGTAATGCAGGGGGCTTTTCAACGCAATAGCAGTTTTCATATCATAAACAGACGTGCGCTTCATCTCCATAGCTCCCTCACAAGGCTCACAATTTACTCGATCTATGAGGATGGAAGATTTAAAATCGCTTGGAATTCCGTGGTATGCAAGTTTTACTTCTGCAATGTCGTTGTTGCTAGAGTGTGAAGTGGCTTCCGATTCACGAAGAAAGTGTCCTCGAAAGCCAACATGACTGTCCTGGCTGAGTGTAAAGTTTACACTCATGCTTCTGTCTTTTACCTGAGTGTCGATAAAAGCAGATATATTATTTTTCCAGGGATCGTTTGCATCAAAACCGAGTTCTGCAGATGTTCTTACGCTTCCTGTTGAAGGGGAAAGAAAGCCGGATGCTGACCTGATTTTTCTGACACCAACATCGTTAACATTATCCCCGTACATGCTTTGAAAATAGAAGTTGCTACCAAGACGAACAGATGCGTTTGTTGTGAGATTATGTTGGTCACGTGTATATGCAGCAACAACAGAAATGTTTCCAGTGTTTTCAGTTTCTACAATGATAGAAGAATTGAGCATCCCAACGCTATGCAAATGATTGACGGCCATCTTGAAATCTGGTCTTTTTGTGGACTCTGCCGTAGCGATGGCGATCAGATGTTTCACAGTTCCCAGGCCGAGAACTAGCAGGAAGGTCGTGTTGCTTTCTGTCAAATTTGATGTGAGCTGTAACTGCGTCTTGCACACATTTTGCGAAGCTAAGTGTTCTAGGTCAAAAGACACTCTGTTGAAGTCATTATCTGGCTGTTTGGTCCATCCTAGAAGACTGAGTGTGTGAACTGATATGTCAGAGACTGAGAGGACAGGATGGTCAATCTTTCCATTGTCATCACCACCACTACCATCACCCGTTTCATTTTCATCAGAGGCACTACTTTTGTGTACGCGCGCGTATCCTCCGAAATGACTGAACCCTGAAAACGGCGTTTTTGTTTCGAAGTGCACCTTTCCTCCATTCAAATCACCAAACAGATCGCCAACCATCACAACCAAAGCTGGGTAGTTTATGTACGAATGCAATTGAGCCATCTTTTCTGAGTCTTTCAGCCAATGTGGATTTTGAATCGAATACGGTTCCAGTTTAGATGGTGACAGGGTTACGTTTCCGTTAAAAGAGAAGGTCGTCCCGTGAGCAGCTGAAAGGGACATCAACATGTTTTCTGAATTGTGGGTGTAGTTTGACAGAAACAGAATATCTTCATAGAACTGAGAAACAAGTTGGAACCTGTTAGCTATGAATTCTGAGTTGCGATCACAGCTAACTGAAAGGTCTGTGTCAAAATCATGCGAGAGAATATCCATTCCACCAGTATCGGGCATCCGTTTGTCCAGTCCAGATTGAAACTGTAGTTTCATCTTCTGCAATGAGTCCATATGCTTCAGTGCACTGACCAATCTCTTCACAATCTTGACATCATGCGCAAGAAATTCAGAGCTTGCGAAGGGAACGCTTTCACTGTCATCCAACATCAACAAAACGGTTGCGAACGATTCCCTGTCATTTGTTGTTATGTTCATTTCTCCCAAGATCTGGGAACCGTGCTCCCAGATAATGAAGGTCACATTGCTGCTTTTCAGACCAGTCACTGATGAATTCACAGAGAAATTTCCTCCGAGTTGTTTGTCCAAGTCTAAATAGCCCAACACTGTTACGGTTTGTTCTTGTGGGAAATAAATGTTCACTGCTACTTCAGACATCGAAGTGTCTGTCTTTTTCTGTGATATTTCGATTTCAAACTTCTCATATTTTTCAAGAGGAGTTTTCAAAGTCATTGAGAACTGTTGTAACGTGCTGACCGTGTGTTTCATGTCCACGCTGTACAGCTGTGCGGGATGAACCTTCATGATGGCGCCTGAGTGTCTGTACTTTCCACTGACTTTGCTAAACGCGTTTATCTGGACGTTTGAAACGACGTCAAGGGGAGTAGCCAACAGGAACTTTCCGGTAAAATCTTCACCGTACGTCCACTCTAAAGTTGTATCGTATTTCTTCACGATAGGGTAAATCCTGAAGTCGGCGCTGGAAGATAAGTTTCTTACACCACCGTCTATACGAAAGCCTGTTTCCAGAATGCGAAAATCTGTAACCGGGGTTAGAACTCGCAGCCTTAATTTTCTCCAGTCCTTTCTTTGCAGAGTTGACTCCACGCCAAAAGTGTTGCTTTCTCCATATTTTGCTGTCGCTTTGGACACGAGGTCTTCTCCGTACATTCTGTTCGATACTTCCGCTGACATTAGTTTTATTCCAGGAATCGTTGTTTTCACGTTTGCTGAGACTTCTGCATCGTCCCACGCTTCTAGGCTAGCTGTAGTTGTTAGAGTGAGCTTCTGACGCGGGTTCCACGTAAGCTCAGCTGTACCAGTGACGGGATATATCTCGTGTCGAGAAATGAGGCTGGCCGAGACTTTCTTCGTCCAAGGTGAAAACACCGTCACGCTGGCGTCAGTGGAGGATGACGTATGCATGAAAAGGATTTGGTGTGACGTCTTTTTCAGCCCGGCTTGCCTCACTGTGGACTTTGAGCGGAACAGTCCCGGAGATGCGTCATGGCCGACAGACACACGCCAGTCTCTGATTGGCTTCCATGGAGACTGAAAAATGACGTCACCATACAATTCATTGCTCCGATTGGTAGATTCCATTCTGCCGCTCAGATCAATAAAAACCTGACGACTAGTGGACCAGGTTGACATAAAAGTAGATCGAAGTCTGGTTCCATCAATATTATGCTTCCACTCTGCGCTGTGCAGTTTCTCTGGTGCAGACACGCTGATTTTGCCTTTGTTTCGCTGCAGCCATTTGGCAATATTATCTTGAACCCTCATTTGAACTTTGTACTCCTCTTCATTTTTGTTCAGTTTGACGTCAGATTCGTGTAAATCTCCATCGTAGGAGTGTGCCACTTTCAGAGAACCGGTGACCAGATCTACGAAGCTTGATGAAAAGTCTACGCCACCTTTGATATCCATTGAGTCAGTAATCCTTACTTCTTCTGCTTCGTCTGATGTTATCCCAATCTCAATTGCAGAAATCATCTGCTCTATGTGTTCGCTGGTGTACATTGCATCTGTAGGCAAATGCTCCTCAAAATTCGATACCTCTTGGTTGCGTTTTCTGTCCTTTTCCAACGCTGTAGCTCCAGGAACGGAAGACAGCAGTCGCAAAGGCTTGCTGATGTCAAGCTCTGTCCATTGCTTTGCAAAAAGAGCGTCGAGAACATCGGCCAGAAGCGGATGCATGGAGTGCGCAAACTCTGCTTCAAACTCTAGGTATTTCCTGGAATACGGTATCCCTTTGCAATGCATCTCAATCCGCCTCAAGGAAACTGGTTTCTTGACGTTCAGAGTGGAAGAAAAATCTCGCTTCTTTCGCCCGAAGTGCGCCCCGGTGTTTAAATCGTACTCGTCGTCGTTTTCGTTGAGTTTCATGTTGATCTGGATGTACGGCAGTTTCTTCCTGGGTGTTGACCTCTTCGTGTTTCTTCGCATTCTCCTGGGAGAGTCTGGAAGATAGACGCTGGCTTTCCCCACGATTCTGATGAACCTTGAGCTCTTGTTGATAAGGACAAGACGGCCCCTGGTCTGCTGATTGTCCCCGTAGTTCACTGACATTCTGGACTCCAGAAAGGTCGGGCTGTGCTTGTGACTGACCTTCAAGTCCATTTTCTGGGAAAGAAAGATATGGAAAGGTGTTTTGTACACGCTGTACGTTAGTATTCTGGTAGTAGGTGCGTGTGTGAAAGAGAGAGAGACAGACAGACAGACAGACATAGACTCAGATGCAAAGAGAGAATTGAATTGAATTGAAATTTATTTATCGAGGGTGACAGAATAAGCAATGTATACATGCTTTATTTCATCCGGCTCTCTTAAGGAGAGAGAGAGAGAGAGAGAGAGAGAGAGAGAGAGAGAGAGAGAGAGAGAGAGAGAGAGAGAGAGAGAGAGAGAGAGAGAGAGACAGACAGAGAGAGAGAGAGAGCGTGTGTGTGTGTGTGTTAAAACCTCGGAAAATAACGATGTATCTCTTCATATCTTATTCTCTCTCTCTGTCTCTGTCTCTCTGTCTCTCTGTCTCTCTCTCTCTCTCTCTCTCTCTGTCTGTCTGTCTCTCTCTCTCTCTCTCTCTCTCTCTCTGTCTGTCTCTCCCTCTCTCTCTCTCTCTCTCTCTCTCTCTCTCTCTCTCTCTCTCTCTCTCTCTCTCTCTCTCTCTCTCTCTCTCTCCCTCTCTGTGCTCCTGTAACAACTTCTCTACATACCTCTAAAGGCATCTCTAACGTGCAGCTGGTGGCAAGAATGACGTTGTGGAATCCTTCGAAATGATGTCGTACCTTTGACGTCATAATGAGGTAATGTGTGTTCTCCGCGTGTTCCGTACCACGACCGTAGTACAGTTTAAGTCGACTGTTACTTGGCTGTGCCTCAGCGTTTAGTTTCAAGTCGAAGTTGTAATCGGAATATGCTCTGGACTCCAATTTTCTTAGGGGAAAAAATGAAATCAGTATATCACTGCCTTGTGGAAACTAATGAAATTACCGTGTAATAATTTACATCCGTGTGAGGGTAAAAATGGGATTGATTGTTTACTGCCTTGAGGGTCTAATTGGATTAAAAGTTAACTGTCATGTGGAGAAAAATTAAATCAATGATTTATTTGAAAAATTGCATGAATAGTTTACTGCCTTGTGGAAATAAATGGCATTAATAGTTTACTTCAGTGGGAAAAATGGGATTAAAAGTTAACTGCCTTGTAGAGAAAAACATGCAACTAATAGTGAGAAAATATGGAATGACGAGTGTATTGACTTCAATGCCCCTCTTTCTAGTTTTGTTTGTCTAATCTCTCTTTCTGTCCCTCAGTTATATACTTACGAATGAAACATTCCGTTCCAAAAGTTCTTCTTTCGGCGTTCAGCCAGCCTGGTTACCATGGAAATAGTGTCCTTGGGCAAAAGAGACGGAATGTCATGATCCAAGGTCAACCGGGTCATTAGCATTTGACCGGCCTTGACATCTGCACGGGCGTCCATGGAAACTTTGGCAACCGATGACTTTACCCTGGCATCCAGTCGGTAATGCGTCTGGGTCCTTGTTGGAGTTTTTACCATGGCGTCTGGAATCCATAACAAAAAGTGCCAACACATGTTCACCAAGAAAATGACCAGGTTCAGATGTCACAGGCGTATAGCGCATACCTGCAGTTTACCGTGCACACTCTGAACCCCCAAGTTTGACCAGGCTTTTACCTGAGATAACACCATCCTTCTGCTTGGAGATACACCAAAACTCAATACTCTGCGTGACGGGCGCAGTAGCGTGGTGGTAAGACGTCGGCTTCCTAATCGGGAGGTCGTGAGTTCGAATCCCGGTTGCTGCCGCCTGGTGGGTTAAGAGTGGAGATTTTTCCGATCTCCCAGGTCAACTTATGAGCAGACCTGCTAGTGACTAAACCCCCTTCGTGTGTACACGCAAGCACAAGACCAAGTACACACGGAAAAGATCCTGTAATCCATGTCAGAGTTCGGTGGGTTATAGAAACACGAAAATACCCAGCATTCCTCCCCTGAAATCGGCGTATGCTGCCTGAATGGCGGGGTAAAAACGTTCATACACGTAAAAATCCACTCGTGCTAAAAACATGAGTGAACGTGGGAGTCTAAGAAGAACACTCTGCGTGCTTGCTGAGTTGGATTTTGTTTGTTTGATGAACTCACTTCTTTGCCGACACTGATGGCAGTTCGTATGATTATTTGTGACCCTCCACCACGAAATGAGTCGCATGTCACCTCGCACGGTTCTCCGCTAGGCTTGATATAAGTCCGGGGGGACTGTTGTAAAAGTGTGTGGGTCACCTTAGTCAAAGGCTTATAACTCGAACAGTTTTCGCTCTTTTCTAAAACGGTTTTTACCACTGGATAGAGCATAAAACACTCTTTAGAAAAATGTAAACATATGAAAATCATGCAAAGACGACATGCGACTCATCCCGTGGTGGAGGGTCACATTTCATCAAACAATCTCACCCTGCATAGGAATCAGCCAGGATGTGAAGGAAAGTTCATACCCTAGGACAAGTAGGCCAAACTAAAGATGGTCAACCGATTTTATTTTTCACAGGACGGGCTGTACAAAGCGTGAGTGTACACACCTAACGACTGAGATTGTAATCCGGTACTTGTGGCGAGGAGAGGAGTTGGAGGTGGGGCTGCTAATTGCAGTATTTCATTGGGTGTTTGTTTCTCTAGATTTAACAAAAAAATCACTCAGATTGAGGTTCTCTTTCTCATGATAATAAAGAGTAATAGATAATACATTAAGGAATTCGATAACGCACGACCAACATGCCTAGATATTTGTTTGATTTTTTTGTTCCGACATTCAGGAAATCAATCAATAAATGGACCTATTCATTCGTCTACCGATCCATCAATACATGCATCCAGTCATCTATCAATCGATCAATCAATAACTTTGCTTTCAGTTGTTTTTGACTCACATTGAAGAGAAAAAGGGTCCGTCCAGTCCGTTTTCAGCTTGACGTCTGCTCGCAAAGATCGGTCATGGCGGTGGTCTCCCCTGCCTGTAAGGGAGATAAGCTGCCTGGACGGAGTATTGACGTACAGAAAGGGGCTAAGTTCTGTTTTGGTGGCACGTTTTCCAGTTACTGTGATGAAGGTACCACAGGCGAAGGAATAGCTGTTCTTGGTTCCCATACTTGCTGACCCTTTGACGCTCATTTCCTTTTTGGAGTTTGTAAAAGAACCTGGACAGAATTTTGTTTACAGCTGGAATTATTTGCCTATTCATCAATGAGTGAATGAATGAATCAATCATTAATATTGATTTATCAAAAAATCAGTCTAAACCAAAAAGAAAATATAAACAACAACAAACAAAGTCTACAGCAAAAACACATACCTTTAACATTTGGAGTGAATTCCGAAACACCACTCAAGGTGAAATCCAAGCCGACATTTTTTCCAAAACGTCCAAAGGTCACACTGCCTGTGAAGGTCACTGGTTTAGACCCTATGCGGCGGAGTTCCAATACAGGCGTGTAGGTCAAGCCGGCCTTGGTCTTGGTGACCTTGACCTCGGAAATGACCCCGTATATGACCTTGTTATCCACGATGAGAACACATCTGGCCCCTTTTGCAGTTCTTGTGTTTGTAATAGAACCTGAAATAGAGAAGATATAGTTAATTGCAACTGAGAAAAAGAAGATAATATTGATGAGCGAAACAAAAACCCATCTGATAATACTATTTTTTTTACAGTATCAGTACAGTCTATTTTGATATAACATCCAATATTCCGTTTTACACAGCTATCAAGAAGCAAGCCTGTGGTTTTCTTGGCTTTTCCATCAATAAGATGCGAGGAACTGTGTGTGTGTGTGTGTGTGTGTGTGTGTGTGTGTGTGTGTGTGTGTGTGTGTGTGTGTGTGTGTGTGTGTGTGTGTGTGTGTGTGTGTGTGTGTGTGTGTGTGTGTGTGTGTGTGTGTGTGTGTGTGTGCGCGAGCGCATGCTCGTGCTTTTTTGCGTGCGAACATCCTTTGTTTGATCTTTTTTCTTTTCCTTTTTAATTTGCTAAAAAAAATTGTATCTTGTCTTGTTCTTGTTGTTTGTTCTTGTTTTTAAATGTTTTTCCTTTTATCGATGTATTTCGGACAATGATCAATACTTACCCGACAGGTCTACTTTCTTCCAAGGTGAGAACGCTCGCATGTCAACTTTCAGATGCTTGAGGTCGGCGTTCAAGTACAACTCAAACGTTCGATCCGTGTCTGAACCAGGTGTGCTGAACGAGAGGTGAGCACTGGCACCATTTTTCGTCTGCACATATATCAAGAGTGTACTTTTTTCAGCTCCACGCTCAAAATATCATAATTCAAAACTTAATGTGTACATTATTTTTATATCCAAATATTCACTTAACCATTGATTTACCCTTGACCAATCATTCACATATGACTCGTAAATTCAGAATTTAAACAACAAGAAAGGTAAGTATGTATATGGAAAGCTTATATCTTAGGCAAAACAAAACATTGAAGAGAACATGGACCTTTTGTTCGATTATGCATTTTGATCGTGTCTTTGTGTTATTAGAAATGCAATGTGGTGCCAAAAGAAAATTGTCCATGTTTATGTAAAATGTAATGTACATTTAAGGAGTTTTTAATTTTTTTTATCTTATCTTCTTTGATCTCATCTTATCTGTCGGTCCTTAAAGTGGACACAGTCTTCTTCTGCGTTCATTGGCTGAGGGAATCTGCCACGTACATACTTGTTTGTTGCTTTTTGTTTTGTTTTGTTTTCAAATTCAGTCTGAAGATCTAATTGTATGTGCAAGAACGTATTTTCAAGGTGTACTGTCGGTATATGAAGAGTTCATGTAAGTTAACTTGAATAGACAAACTCCGGAAATAACTGACAAATTTGAATTGATTATGAAAGAGTGATTACTTTTGGGGGTTTTTAGGCACACTTTTCACATGTGCTTGTCCACGTGTTTCAGACAGGAATGACTGGCCTAGAATGTATCGTGAGAAAGTTTTCCACAATACAAATAAGAGTATTCACTTTTCACAACCCATTCAAACCCAACAGAGTTATTTCCGAACATCCTATTTTTGTTGCAGTAATACAGTATTACATGCTTGGAAAGAGACTCTGTTGTCAATCATTCAAGAACAAGGCGGCGCAGTAAAAATCGTCCCTATGTTGCACTTGAAAACTAAGACATTACTTTGTTTTGTGAGAAATAAGAAGAATAGCCGTTGTGAAAACTGACTGACCATTGACTGTCTGGCCAACACTCTGTACTGTGTCAGACTGTCTCTCTTGTGCAGCACAACACTCAGGGAGGATTGTTGGGAAATCAGATCGTACATCAAGGCAGATGACGTAGAATCCGGAAGTTGAATTGCGCCGCAGAGATCAAGGCCAAACAGTGTGACCCCTCTACTTCCGGTACAAGCCGTCAGGTCACGACGACTTTCTGAGGTCAGGGTCACAGGATATTCTTTGTTTCTGTGTACAAAACTGATGTCTGTTCTGAAAATAAAAACACACACAAACACGCACATAAAACTATATTTTGTGAACAATGTCAAAAGAAAAACTGGAGAGTTGAAACATATCAAGCAATGATGAAGTACAAACTACTGTTTAGAAAGTTTTGTTGTTGTTTTGTTGTTGTTGTTGTTGTTCTTGTGGGGAGGGGGGCGTCGTTATTAGTATTTCTGTATCTTTTCATTTATCGTTGCTGTTCATTTTTCCCATTCTAGAGTAGCACAGGATCATTCATACGTGTTACAATAATATTTGACATGAACGTATCATTTTTCTACATGTTTACGTCTGCCTATTGCCTATTTATATGTCCTGAATTTCTGAGAAAAAAACTATTATATGATAATTATATGTATGTATCATCCTACCAAACCCATAAACAAAACAGAAGATATCCAAACATTATCTACTGACAAAAACAACCAATAATGTAATCCCCTGACGGTTAGATATAAACAATACTCACCTTGCTTCAAACATGGTCATTTTATCTTTCGGTACATCCAACTGCATGTCAAACAGTTTTCCACGATCAAGCTGCACACGGCCCTTGAGCACAGTGCTGCTGTATAACGTTCCGGTCATGCGCAACGCGGTTCGAGTCACAATGGCGTCCATGGTCATAGTTCCGGTAATCTTCAGGGCAGCGCTGAATCATTGAAAGGAATTAGGGATGAGCAAAGTCAGTCGCTATTTGATTGGCACGTTACACTTCAAGACTCAAGAATCAGGATTTAATTTTCCTTATCCAAATTAAGGACATCTGCTTTGCGGTGTCGGATAGTTTACAACAGAAAATGCATTGGCTAATAACAAAGAATTGTAGAGAGAAATTAGATCAAACTATACTATATGTATGAATCATAAGCTATTCAATGTAGCTGATAATGAAGGTGTTCTCTTCTTCATAACAATACTCTCTCTCTCTCTATCTCTCTCGCTCTCTCTCTCTCTCTCTCTCTCTCTCTCTCTCTCTCTCTCTCTCTCTCTCTATCTCTCTCTCTAGCTATCTCTCTCTCGCCAGACACACGCACACACACAAGCCCACACACATACACACACGCACGCTCAAGCACACATTCACATCTCTAATTCATATTTCTCACACTTACCTTGGCTGAATCACACCATCGACATGAAGCACTCTTGGCCTTGAAAAAGCTCGAGCAAGGTCTAGTTTACCTGAGACGTTAAGCTGAGCGGTCACCGTACTGTTGACCGCTACAGTCAAGGGCAAACCACACGATGTCGGTACCGTTACTCGTTGGTCAAGCAGTACCTGATAGAATAAAGCAATTAACATACGGTGAGCTTGACATTCTATACCATTTGTGACCCTCCACCACGAAATTAGTCGCATGTCACCTTTGCATGATTTTCATATTTGAACATTTCCATAAATAGTTTTTTATGCTCTATCCAGTGGTGAAAACCGTTTTAGAAAAGAGCAAAAACTGTCTCTCTCTCTCTCTCTCACAAACACACACCCACACATACACACAACACACACACACACACACACACACACACACACACACACACACACACACACACACACACACAATTGTGATGTTTCTTGTAATGTTCACGTTTTATTGCATTAAACTCTGTTTTATTCTCTTCAATTCTATTATTTTCACGTATGTATCCCCTTCACCACAGACACTAAACCATTGAAATAAATTCATTGATAATTCACAACCCATTGTCCAGCAGGTTGAGAACATTAAACCCTCTCACCAGGCTTTGTGAGTAGGAAGCTGCGCCTTTCGTCGATATTTTGGCCAGAAAATCTTTGACATCAAAGAACTTCCCTGCGGTCATCTGCTTGAGAAGGCTTCCGCTTCCGGTCAGTTGATGGAACGTCACTTCATTGCCAAGAATTCGAGCAAATATGGAACTGTTCAAGCTGTCAAGATTTTCCTGTCTCTGAAAGGGAAAGATTTATAAGAAGAATTCAAAGAAAAACCAAACTGAGTTGCTGCGTTCAGCTTTGAACTAAGTAGGCATTCACTGAAGCGAAACTGTAACTTTCATATTTTACAAATGTCGCGTATTTCAAGTCATAGACACAATGACACATTTCTGAAACTCAACAAAATGGTCACTTGCGGTTCCAGACTTAACAACAACAAAAAGGTGTAAATACTGTTCTAAGTATCAGTCCAAATATTCGTCCAAACAAAAAATAGTCAAAACGAATCGCTGCCAAATGTCTCTTAGGGATTTGATTAAATGCATATCCATGATTATGTTCATACAAATAAGCAACAGTACAAAAAGGAGCATCTTATTTCAACAACTAACGAAGCAAAAGCTTACCTTTTTGGGTCCGATGGACGGTCTTTTCCTCCCAAACAGCGGTAGAAGGGCGTGCTCCACGAAGAATTCGAGACCCTCACCTCTGACCCCAACCTCAGCAAGGTCAAGGTTCTTCCCAAGGAAGTTCAGAACGAGGTTTGTCGTGAGAGATCGGGGAACCCACGACACAGATGAGGCAGATGAGGCCCAGATGAGGTTGGTGTTGAATCCAAGGCGATCTGATGAAATGTTACCTTAAAAAGATAAATAACGAAAATTCATCAATTAAGAAATACACACGTTGTGTGTGTTATTTTCATCATGAACGTGCTTTTTATTTTATTTATCAAATTGATTTCTTTTCCAAGAAGCAACATCAAAAGGTAAGTGTCTGATAAACAAAGGGAGGTAAGTGCTCGAAATGCACAGAGCGCATGCACAACAGTGTAGGTGAGAGTGACACGGAACCAAACCCCTGGCACCTGAGGAGTACCAATCATTGAAATGAACTAAGACTTTCATGCTCAAATCCAAAGGTAAGTGATCACTCGCCATCATCATTCGATTGCTTGCTGTCTTGTTCGTTTACTTTCAAGACCGATAATGGGAAGTTCTAGTGAATTTGTTTGCGTGGCTAACGGGATGAGCACACACACCCCTACGTTTTATGATACCATGTTTCAGTCGACAAGAAATACTTGGTCATGAAAAACTGCTAACTAATGAATCGAATACGAAGATTACAAGTACCATACCAGCAACGTTCCTTGAGAGTAGCAACCGTCCAAGATCTTTCGATGCAAAATCCACGTTTCTCAACACTTCTTCAATGTTGTTTTTGAAAATGTTCTTATCTTTCATCAGATTTTGCAAATGAGTGAAAATAAAAGACAAGACTTGTGCGTCTGTTTCTACTGAGAGTACGCGCTGAAGTGTCCGGAAGTCTGACGTCACTGCGCATTGCATGATGGTCTGGTATGATGCTATTCTTAGCTCGCTTGGCTCGTTGGTGTCTTCAAAGATCAGTCTAGCTCTTTCCCTCTGTGAAAAAGAAAAGAAAAATGTAAGCCAAAAATTGTTAAATGGACCTTATATACGCTTCTCCAATTTAACTGATATGAGGTGTATAATTGAAGTAAGCAAATTCAAATTAAGCACACCCATAGAATAAATTAATTGAATATTTGTTTTGTTTCTTATGTATTTATAGAAAATGAAATACAACGTTGAATATGCAACTATAAAACTAATAAGCTCCTGTTTACACAACTTTCATCCCCTGCATAATAAAGCGACGTGAGTCCGAAGTAAAGCAAAATAAACGAAACAAGAACTTGCCATAGAAAACACGAATACACGCATGCAGGAAATAATCATTGTTTCAAAATTGAATAGCGCGATCCTATCGCTGCACACAGGGCTAGCAGGACAAATTACCTGGATAGAATTCCCCAAGAACAATGAGATATACAATAAACTAAACTCAATATAGTTGTCCACACTCACACTGGCATCGCAAGGCATACGCCTGAAAGCCTCAGCAGCGGCGACACGAATGTTAAGTGGATTGTTCTCCCTCTTGAGACAGTTCTCCAGCACTTCCGTCATCCGGGTCACGTGACCCGCGTTGCCAATGGCACGCAGACCTAGCAACACCTGGAACGGGAAAAACAGCACACAATTATACAGAATACAGACCACGTGGCAACACCTGAAAAAAGAAAAATAAGTTACAACACACAACGATACAGAATACAGATTCCAGCTTAAAAACACATGAAAAGGGAAATTAACACTCAACCATAGAAAAAACGACTACTTGTATATATATAGCAACACATGAAAACGGGAAATAACACACCACGATACAAAACACGTACTAACAACACGTGAAAAGAGAAAATCGCACAACGATTCAGCATACAAACTTCCTAGCAACACCTGCACACACAAAAAATGATAAAACAATATAAAAAACGGACTTCCTAGCAACAACTTGAAAAGGGAAAAATAACACACAACGATATCACGAATGTTTCACTTATACCTTGCATTGGTGTGATGTCGTCTGGTATTGGTGAGGCAGCTTTATTGAAAGAAAGTTTCTGTTTGTGATAATGAAATGTCATACTATCTTTTGGGTTCGTTTTTTTGAAAGTGATTTTTGGTTTTATCAAGTTTACCTTTCTAGGCCTCTAACCTAAAAGGGACAAAGGAGCCATGAGCCATTACTGATTCACATAATTTGAAGGCAACTCGATTTGTTCGCTATTGCATCAGAGGATTTATTCGAGACAAGTAACCGTTGAATGCATGGTTAGGCTTGATACAAACGTGGTTAAGCTACGTAGATAAAGGGAAACAAGCGCTGCAATGTTGTAATCACTGAGTTCGAAGTTCTCTAGAAATGCATGTCTAAGGGAAACAACCCCAATAATGTTGTCAGGCCTGTGTAAGGGGAAAAGGGAAACAACCCCAATAATGGTGTCAGGCCGGTATAAGGGAAAGAACCGCTGTTGCCTGGTGCGGGATGTTTATAGACAGTTGCTTACCTTGGATTGGTGAACTGGGATTGGTTTGATTAGTTTGGAGACACAAACGTATGACGAATCGTTATGGTGGTATTTGTAGAAAAAATATATCGTTTACAAAAATGGTTATGTGCAATCTGCAACAAAAGCAAAGACGTTGCTAAGTAAGTTATTAGTTTGTTTGTTTGTTTGTTGTTTAGGTCGTTCATTCATTAGTTAGATAATTAACTATTCAGGGATTAGGTTAGTTACTTTGTTATTGTTTTGCTGACTCTTTGGCAAATAGTTAATGGTTCAAACACTTATAGAAAATGAATCATTGTTATTCATTTCTGCATTGTATTTTTTTTCTTCCGGATTTAATCCATAATCCTTCGTTCTGTTTGTTCATCTTACTGTACTTTATCCTATTTCATTTCAATTATTTTCTAGTCAGGATTTTTTTCCTCCGCTAACAAAGAAATGCATTAGTCCAATTGTGACCCTCCACCACGAAATGAGTCGCATATCACCTCGCGCGGTTCTGCTCTAGGCTTAATGTAAGTCCGGGGAGTGCCTGGTAACAGTGTGATGGTCACCTTTGTCACAGGCTTATAACTCAAACAGTTTTCGCTCTTTTCTAAAACGGTAATTTTAGGAAAATGTAAAAATATGAAAATCATGCAAAGGTGACATAGGACTCATTCCGTGGTGGAGGGTCACATTTTTGTATGGAAATGCAAAGCACAGCAGCACTGACCGTCTCAGCGTTGTTGTTGTTAGCGTAGCACTGGACCCCGATGACTCGTCTGAAATGTTGCATGATACGTTGGACGTCGGGGTTAGTGTTGCAGTCGTCGTGTTTTTCACAGTAGTTGTTCACCATGCTGGATACAGGCAGCATGGCGGAGTGTGCCAGAATCTCATGATCCAACAAGGTCTGCAACACATGAATTCAAAAAACGAAATGAGTTTTTGGATAGATGATATCACAGTCAATTCAGTTTTCCTGTTGGATGGTGTGTGTGTGTGTGTGTGTGTGTGTGTGTGTGTGTGTGTGTGTGTGTGTGTGTGTATGTGTGTGTGCGTGTGTGTGTTTGTGGGTGGGTGTTTGTGGGTGGGTGCGTGCGTGCGTGTGCGTGTGTGCGTGCGTGCGTGCGTGTGTGCGCCTTTTTTTTAACCTTTTTGTGGGCTTATTGGCTTCTTTCTAAACCGTTACAAATGGTTTTGTGTGTCTTAATTGATATTCTTGACTAGCCGTTCAAAGTTAACATAAATTTGAAAAACACATAATGTCATACATTGTACCCGGTAGTTATGCATCGGAAGTTTGTTTCAAGCAGATAGCAAATAGTATTGTTACTAATTTAAAAATGTATAATAAAATATTCCCGCTTATTGTCTTCGCTTTATTCATTCTGTCAAAATATTCATGTTTTTAGTATTGTTTGAGTCCTTACATTTGCAGCTTTCAACATGGGACTTGTGGTGTTGGGTAGAAACGCCAGAGTGGCGATCAGAGAGTGTGTGTTGAGTGACCCCTTCTTGTTGCTGTGACTGGTCAAAGCTTTGGTCAAGAGGCGAACCGTGGACTCTGTTCCCGCCATGGCGAGAGCGTCCAGAAAGAACTTTCTGAAATACATACGTTACAATGAGAGACATGAAACGAGACATTAGTGGGTATTATGAACAGAATAGTAAAATATGCAAAGAAAAGTTGTTTTGAACGAAAGTTAAAAAGCTTGTGATTGACTCCTGTTCAGGGGTTTTGTTAGCCAAGTAGAAATCGTAATATCAAGGTAAAGCAATAAGCCACCATAAGCCGTAGGCTTGTTGTTGGTTTTACCTTATGTCGATGTACATTTCCTGAACATGTAAAATATGAATAAATATTGTTTAAACCAAAGTAAAGCAATTGACATTGAGTTACAGTGCAAAGTACGCACAGAAAAGTTGTTCTAAACGAAAGGTCAATAAGCTTGTGATTGACTCCAGTTCAGGGTTTTGTGAGCAAATTAGAAATCTCGAAATTAATTAAATACCATTCTCATACATATTGGAAAGGACAAAGCAAAGTAATGACAGGAAAGGACAATACTTTATGTGCAACAGCACCAACTAGCGTCACATTTGCACAAGTTAGAATGGTGTTATTAGCAAGATCTAGATGTGGCACTTTTCAGCAAGTGTACGGGAACGTGTACGGGTAACGTCATCAAATCTAGTTTTTACGTCACGCGTTTACCAAGATCTGTAGTCTTGGCGGGAGCAAAACAACCTATGATTTGGAACATTGGAGAAAACAGTGAGTCACGTGTGACGCAATATCTACACGTAGCGTACATAGAGAATACTACATGGCTTGCTGTGTCGTACCAGATTTACACGAGTTGGTTTTTTTAAGTATTGATCTGCGAGCGAAAGCGAGATGTTCACTTTTTGAAAAAGCAACGAGTGTTAATCTGGTACGAAACAGCAAGCCATGTAGTATTCTGTTTATCCTACATACTGTACTTACGTGTATTTTACTGAAAATGTCCTGCTAAATTGAAGACGCTTGTTTTGGAACCTCGATCTCTTCTAAAGCCTCGTGCAATCTATTACGTCAAAGCAAAGAAACGTCACTCTGAAATTGTGGCGTGACGTGTTAGTTAGCGAGCGCAATTTTTTTTCTATAATGACGTTTGTCTCGGTGATTTTGGCATCATAAGCAGTGGAAAAAACAGGTCCCTGCCAGACTTGCTTGACATGACCTCATTTACATGATATACACACGTGTGATTTGAACGATTATTATCTCACGAGTGTCTCTCTCACGTTTGTAGGATGGAGGTCTTTGCTACACGTTCGATCATCTAGAACACTATGTTATGTCTGAACCAACCACAAACTCTGAGAAGGATTCATGACAGTCTACTACCCCCGTTCATTATCCAAACAGTTTGAAATATTCACACACAATAATCCCAGAGCAGTTATGTAAGTACACTGTCCTTAAATTTTGTTGAAAAAGAAGAACAAAGTAAACACCCCCAGAAAAATCAATGTATACCACTTTTGTGCAATAGAATGAACGGTTGTAGAAAAAAAATGTAACACTAACAACTCACTTCACACGAAGACTTTCAGAACAGATGGAGTTTCCAGACACTCTCTCGTACATCACTCGGAGACTCGGTGCGCTCAGTTTCCGAACATTCACGACGAGGTCGAAGAAGAGATCGGTAGTTTCCGGAAGGACCTCCGAATGCGTGCACAGCTGACGCAAAACCTCTCTCACTGCCCGAAGCGCGATCTCCGCTGCTGTCTCGTCTTCGTCTTTGGTTGCGTGGACAGGGCGGTATTCTAGTCCCACTCTCTTGTATACAGCTGAGGAAATTATAGAACAGAGATAAGTTCATGTTTACCATTCAGGAGAATACGGAACAATCGTCTGTTGTTTCGTGAATATTGTTGTTAATCCTACATACGTGAGAGAGACCACTCATGAGATAACAATATCGTTCAAACCACACGCAGTTCAATGTTTTTAAAATAATAACTCGTGTAATCTGGTACGACACAGTCTATTCTCTATATCCCAGTCCTAACTTTGTGTGTATCGTCTGTGGTTTTGAGTAAAGACTTGTATTCTAGTCCTAAAATCGTGAATACGGGGGGGGGGGGGGTGGGGGGGGAACAAAACCAACAGAGACAAATAAAGCGTGATGCCTACAAGTTTGCTGGATAAACGGTTTTGAGTTAGAGTCAGACATAATCATCACAAATATCCATAATTATACGGCTCATGCATGTGTAATGACTTCTTCGGAGAAGTTTGTGTACGAGGGCTGTTCCATTATTATTTAGAATCCAGGCTCCTGGCAATATGGCGTTGAATACAAAATAATGCAGTCAAATAATAGACTACCGTGAGGCTTGACACAAAAAAAGAAGTTCCCGAGATATATCGTTTTCATATGGTCGACTCGGGAAGATACTCACAGCGCAATGTATGAGATTGCGTCATGAAGCTCAAATTCACGATATTGGACCCATAACTGACAATTACTACAAAATAAGGGTTAAAAGGGGCCGATTTGCATGAAAGTGTGATGAAATGTTTTAGGGTGAACGCTCTTTGTAGAGCCGTGATGTAAAACTGGTACAGCAATTTCAAACCGGGTAGACGGAGCCTCGAAAATGATACCCACCCTGATCTACTCATTTCATCCGTTATCCTCGAAAACATTGGCGCTGTTGAACAGATAAAAAGAGATCACTTAATTATAATCAGGGAGATGCAATATGCCCTATGCATTAAAAGCTCTGCATTTGAAAAGATCTTGCACAAATATTCAATGGCCCCAAAGCGATTTGCGGGTTGGGTACCACATGAACTCAGTGACAGGAAAAAGAGGGGGAGGGCAGAGTGTTGCCTGACAATACTTGAAAAAATCAGCAATGGCGTGTCCAAATCAACATGGAATATCGTCAGTGGTGACGAAATCTGGGTTAATTAGTTCCACTCTGAAACCAAACAACTGTCGTCTGTTCGGGTGTTTAAACCAGGTGACCCAACCCCTGCCAAGTTCAAATAACAAGAAGCCCTAAAAAAATGTGTGCATCGTTCGTCGCTAGATCAAGGTATTTAAACACTGTGACTCTTGAAGACAAGCATACAGTCACGTCTGACTGCTATGTCAACCACTGATGGTCGAAAATATTCGAGGCTTGACACAAACACCGTCCAAACACAGGTATTCGAGGGCTTATGCTGTAACATGGCCACGCACCTGTGTATACTGCCTTTGCGACAACAGATTTCTTGGCACCAAAACATATGAATGAATGAATAAATCAATGAAGATTCCTATTCTGATCGACACAAGGGTGAATTTGGGGAATCTCATTGGATAGTCTCACGTAGCCCTATTTCGGCAATAATTCCATATATCTTCGGAAGTCGTTTGATATCGTTTATATTTACAACAACTAACTTACACGCCGTTAAATGTTCAGCCACGGAGATTACTTCAAATCCAGCAGACGGTCATACAATCGATGACATGGAATTCTACTTACCATTGTTTATCAACGCTATAAAGATGATTATAAATTACCCTCGTCTACACCGCGACACGGTGGCCTAGTGGTAAGGCGTCCGCCCAGTGAGCGGGGAGGTCGTGGGTTCAAACCCCGGCCGGGTCATACCTAAGACTTTAAAATTGGCAATCTAGTGGCTGCTCCGCCTGGCGTCTGGCATTATGGGGTTAGTGCTAGGACTGGTTGGTCCGGTGTCAGAATAATGTGACTGGGTGAGACATGAAGCCTGTGCTGCGACTTCTGTCTTGTGTGTGGCGCACGTTAAATGTCAAAGCAGCATCGCCCTGATATGGCCCTTCGTGGTGGACTGGGCGTTAAGCAAACAAACAAACAAACCCTTGTCAACAAACCCCCGTCTACGTTCTACGTATTTGCGACGAAACAGGACATATTAGTCAGATTTCTTTACTGGAACACAGCAACTTCTCCTTACGATAAAGAGTGTCGAGCGCAAAAGACGTCGCCGCTTTCCAGTCTGTGAGACACGCGTTTTTCAAAAAAGACTTTTGATCAGTCCAAATGTAGAAGCAAACAACGGCAAAATGACTGTAGCTTTTAGCTCTTCTTAGTTTTTAACTTGTTGGTGTTGTTCTTGTTGTGTTTTTTTCACAGCTGAAAAACCTCAAATGTGACGTTGTGTCGAGTAAGTATGCGGTATTGTTCGGCCGCGAGAGGGCAGCAGTGTTTATGCGCGAAAAAGATGCGCGAGGAAACGGCTCGTCTCCTAAATTTATCATCATAAAACAACCCCATCGAAGTTTTAAAAAAACAAAAGAATTCTGTACTCACTGATACAAGGACAGCACAATACAGTACCAACTTTCGCTTATGAAAGCTTCATCAGGATCACCATCGAAGCACAAACTTACCTTGTGCAAGTTTATAACCACATATCTAGGTCAGAATAGCAATATAAACGCTATCGTGTACGCAGTTTAAGCGAAAAGGTCCGACATTTTGACTCGAACAAGTATAATACACCTTGTCTTCGCCTCTCCGTAATATACTTGTTCTCGTCAAAATATCGGACCCTATCGTTACGCTGAAAACACCATATTTGTTAATGAACAGAAAAACAAACAAACAAACAAACACTTTACTCACGCGGAAAAAAGTTTCCCCTGTCTCGTTTCTCCAGAAACTTGATCCACTGAGACACCGTGGTTACAGAACCAGTCGTCTCCCCTGGCACAGGGCGAAAGTGACGTTGCTCTACACAGGTGGCGCCGATGAGTATTCCATTCCAGTCTATCGTCTGCTCGCATTCTTGATGTCCGGTTAAGCGAGATTTCAGAAATGTCTGCAATAAAACAAACGGTCAAGTTCAAACAACGACAGAGGAGCAGTAGAAGAACTAGTAACACAAAAAATCACGAAAAGAAATCCGACATGCTTCCCTTGCTAAATATCAGCTTTTTCCCTGCACTGAAATGAATTTGGTGCTGCTGCCGTGGCCATTATTTTTGCTATTCAACAACAAATCCGCCATGTCTTTTACTTTCTTGTATCGTTCACGCTGTTATGACGCAATGAGTATGTGTTATTGTGATGTCATTGTTTGCTTATTATGCTGAATCTGAGTTGTTGTTATGTGTAGAAGTAATGTATTGATATTGGTAATAGTGTCAAGCGCGGAGAGCATGAAATCAGTCTATGTTTCGCGCAATATAAGCTTTCATTATCATCATTCATGTCATTCTAATTCAATTCTAAGGAAAATGTTGTCTTCAAGTCTCAAAAAGGCCAAAGCATAAATGAATAAAGTAAAACAGAACAAACAGACAAATGTTATAAAGAAGATAGAAATGTTTGGGTCTTACGGAATCAGATGGCAGGCCATGCATCCCAGTGTATCCCAGAGTTCTTGAACAGTTGCGAATGTCACGTGACTTCCTGGCAGTCTTACTGAACCACCCCGTGCCTGTCATGTAATAGGTGACAGGACATTTTCCCAGCACATCCGTCTGAAACGATCCCAACAACGCGTAATGTCCTTCGTAATAATATGTGCAAATTCACGAGTAAAATACATATGGTGGTTTTGTTTTTTAATGCCTACGTACACATCTTCCAACGAGCACTTCAGTGATATTTGTGCATACACAATGTTATTACTGAACACAAAGGCAAAGAGAAAGACAAGCTGGCGATCAACAAAATAGACAAACGGGCGGACAAATAGACGGACGGACAGACAGACATACCAGCAGGTATTCAGACGCAAACACTAACCCTAACGCTGACCTTGACACACACCAATACACACACACGGAAGACAGACAGACA
>NC_090254.1:44706853-44754353 GCF_037325665.1 Littorina saxatilis | reverse complement strand
GTGAAAGGTAAATATGCGCCGAAATGGCTGCAATCTACTGGCCGTATAAAATTTCATCTCACACGGCATCACTGCAGAGCGCCTAGAACTGTACCCACGGAATATGCGCGATATAAGCCTCATTGATTGATTGATTGATTGATTGATTGATTGATTGATTGATTGATTGATTGATTGATTGATTGATTGATTGATTGATTGATTGATTGATTGATTGATTGATTGATTGATTGATTGATTGAACTAAGCTGTGCAATCACACATTACACAATGGAAAGGCTTGAAACACTTAGAAGAAAGGGTACATGCTAAAAAGTGACTGACCTCGAAAATATGATGGTAGCTCAGTGTATTTTCTACTCAAAAAAAGCGATGTAAAGCTTACGATTGACGTCACATTTTCAATTATGACGCGATCGATTGCGTTTTGAGGCCATGAATTGCATTCTAAAAATCCAGCTCCCTGTGGGTTATTGTGCGTACTGTAGCACTACCAAAATGTTGACACAAACGATGTTTGGTGGCTTGTTGTCAGATCACCATGTTTGTGTTGGTCCTCGGAGAGCATAGCGTCTTTTGTTACATATTTATCAACCGTTGGCTTCGGCCTTGGTCGATAAAGATGAAACAAAAGACGTTATGGTCCCCTCGGACCAACAAAAAAGGTTATCTGCCAACAAGCCACCAAACATCTTATATTGTCTCAACTTTTAAATACTGCGGTTTTTACATTTAAATACCAGCCCGCTGATTGTATTTCAATGATCTAATAACGAAGGTCCTACAAGAATGTGTTATTGCATAGTCAAGTTTTGGCTAACGTTTTGTTGCTGCTTGTATTTTTTTTCTCTCTCCAAAAACTGCATTTGATGACGTCAAAGGTGCTTTCTTAAAACAGTTAAGGATGTCACATTTGTATTTCAAGAGACCTGCACGCGCGCATGTGTGTGTGTGTGTATGTGTGTGTGTATGTGTGTGTGCGTGTGTGTGTGTTTGTATGTGTGTTTGTGTGTGTGTTTGTGTGTGTGTGTGAGTGTGTGTGTGTGTGCGTGTGTGTGTGTGTGTGTGTGTGTGCGTGTGTGTGCGTGTGTATGTGTTTGTGTGTGTGTGTGTGTGTGTGTGTGTAAGAGAGAGAGAGAGAGGTAGGGAGAGAGAGAGAGAGATAGAGAGAAAAAGAGGGAGAAAGAGAGAGAAAGAGAGAGATTGCGAGGGGGGAGAGAGAGAGAGAGAGAGAGCAAGAGAGAGAGAAAGAGAGAGAGAAGGAGAGAGAGAAAGAGCGAGCAAGAGAGAGAGAGAGAGAGAAAAAAAGAGAGAGAGAGAAAGAGAGAGAGAGAGAGAGAAAAAAAGAGAGAGAGAGAGAGAAAGAGAGAGAGAGAGAGAAAGAGATAAGGAGAGAGAGAAAGAGAATCGACACACACACACACACACACACACACACACACACACACACACACACACACACACATACGCACACTCACAGGCTTTCGTACAACTTTGTTCGGCTCTCATAAAAGTTCAGTGCGTACAGAAATATTGGCATGCTGCTTCTTTTTATTACACTGTCTTTCATCAAAACCCAGGACAAGATAAAAGCTGGAAGTAGAAAAAATATGTATGATCTGAAGCACGTCAGCCACAGCGATCACGTGACAACTCTTTCCTCCTTTCTTATTCGTCTCCACTCTAACATGGGGCAGCTTCCTTGTCGGGTCGACAGGCATTCGCATTTATTCGTTGTCGAAGTGTTTTCTTCTTCAGATAAAATGCATGCGAGTTGTGATGTTAAAAGTAAAAACAAAAGAAAACAAACTTGGTTTTAAGCGTGTTTTTATTAATTTCTTGTATACACGTTATAAACAGTGTAACAACATTAAGAACGTTAACAAGCAGACTACTTATGGACACGTTCTAAAACTGATAATCAATACACATTCTGATAACAAGATATGGCGAACAAGTGATAACTTCAACCCTTTTCTTTCAAAATATTTCATAATATTTTATACAAATAAAAAGAGAGAGAGAGAGAGAGAGAGAGAGAGAGAGAAAGAGAGAGAGAGAGGGGGAGAGAGAGAGAGAGAGAGAGAGAGAGAGAGAGAGAGAGAGAGAGAGAGAGACATTTCGTTTAATAAGTTCCTCCGAAAGCGGCGTTTGGCTGCTTAGATGGCGTGGTAAAAACGGTCATACGGGTAAAAATCTACACGTGCAACAACACGACTGAACGTGGGAATTTCAGCCCACGAACGCAGAAGAAGAAAAAGAAGAAATTTAATATGCAGCTTATATTATATGCACTCTCACATTTTCCGCACGGTAGCTGTCAGAACTGTTGAAGCGTCCAATTAAGAGACAGCAGCCGACCCCAGATTCAAGTTTTACAGCATTGGATAATCAACACTTAATGGAAAAACCTGTCCACCCTTCAAATCTTGACTGAATGTAAAAACAATATATACCGTTAAAACTGCAAAAAACACACATGTTTACAAACGTGTCTAAAAGCGAAGAATACAGAGTAGCGAAAACTGAAGCAGTTAAGCCGGCCCTCTTGGCACATAACTCCTTGCCTGAGCTGAAGAAAACAATATGTTGTGGGTAGATAACGGGTTTGACTTTCTCCTGGTATGTAACCGTTGCAACGTTCTGCATATTACGATTTTTCGTCGATCTTTAATTAATCCCTCCCGTTTTTGTCACGTCCATTTGTTTGATGCCCTCATTTGAGCGGAGGCCACGTGATCCTTGTTAAATAACTCTTTGATCTGTGAAGTTTTCCACAATGGTAAGTATACCGCCTTAAATGGCATAAACCGTGTGAGTAAAATGACACAGGAAATAATGCTTTAATAGGGGTGGGAAATTAGTCACAATAATTGTTTGGCTACGTTTATATTCATTTGTGTGATCAATATAACGCGTTGGCCTATAAATCGTAATTTACATTATCACGTAAATGGATCAGTTTACTACACCACTGTTTTACCTGTTTGAAACATATGCACTTTTTGTGATTTTTGAAGCGTGTCAAGGTGACGTGTTTGCCTAAAACCACGAATCGCTTGACCCTTACCCTATACATTACACAACCTACGAAAACAGAGAAAAAGAAAAACGATTAAAAACTACGCACTAATCGCAGAGCCAATAAAATATCCTCTACGAATCTGTTTTTCTTTTTGATGTACCTTATCAGATTCATGTACCGTATCTTTGCAGTTTACACATTCTCATCTGGGATATTCGTAATGTGATTGCTCTGCTGTGAAACCCAACTCCTGTGATATGAGAGGGTAAATATTTACGAGGGTACGATATTTAGACTCGAACAAGTATAATGCGACTCGTCTTCGACTCGTCGGAATTATACTTGTCTCGTCTAAATAGCAGACCCTATTGCTACGCTGAAAACACAATAGCGTTTATATAGCTGTTCTGATCTTGATTTGTTGTTCCAAACTTACAACATGACAGTTTTTGCGTCGATGTGTTGATCTCAGGATTTAATAGCAGACGCCGTTTCTTATGCGCATTAGTTTCGCACCGACTTTGTAAAAGAAAACTTGATTTGACAACACAGCTGTTGAAACAGGTTTTTATTAGTTCATTCGTATGCAACAAAAAGAAGTTTGAGTTTTTTTTAGATTTTCAACAAGGCTTCGTATGAAGAAGACCAAAACATAACATCAACGAAAAACTAGAAACAACTGAAGAACTAGGAAGCAACAAGGGGAGGAGAAGAGAACAGCTAATCCGCGAGCAGACGGCAGCGAAGTTTTCAGTTTGGGTGAATGGCATTTATACTTGTCTCGTCATGAAGCGAACTTTTCAACCTAAGTTATAAACGACTACATGAATGTTAGTACTATGGGTCGATCATCAATAGAAAAGGCCAATGCGAAAGTTTGTCTCAGTCGGCAACTGAGCTCACAAAGGTTTAGTCCTGTTTCATCGGGAAGTTAGCAGAAAAGGGTATGCTATCGACATTCAGTTGTAAAGCTGAAAATCATTGCCGAGTAGAATTTCAAGTTGTCAGTGTATGCTGTTGTCGATTGAAACATCGTGTGGTACAGATGGGTAAACGGGAACCATGCGTCTTTGTTATTGCCGATATGCTTTTGGATATCGGCAAAAAATGACCAACTTCCGTAGCGTTATGCTTTGATGATCGTAAAAGGGATGTGTGAGACCATCCAATCACAGCCCCCGAATTCCCCCATGTGTCTATCAGAATAGCTATATAGTGCAATATTATACTTGATTGTGTTAAAGAAGTTTGAACTTATTTAGATTTTATCGGTACATTTATTAAATTTAAAGATGAAACGGACAGCACTTTAGGTCAGTGTTATTGGAAATATGTTAGAAGTCCTAGTTACTACATACGTGGACCTATGTGTTATGTTTTATGTGTGTTGTTCTATAAACGTTTACAGGCAGGTAGGGTGTGCCGGAGAAAATTGTCAATGTGTATGTAACATTTTAATGGATAATAAAGTGCTGTTATTGTTATTGTTATTGTTGTATATTTTTCGAATATTTGAAAATGACAAAAAATCTTTAGTCTTGCAACAGAAGGCGCGAATGAGTTGCGTTTCTTTTGCCCCCAACTGCACGTCCAGTATGTACAGCACGCATACAGGGCGGGGAAGTAGCTCAGTTGGTAGTGCGCTGGCTTTGTACCAAGTTGGTCGCTTGGTAGTGCGCTGGCTTTGTACCAAGTTGGTCGCTATCAGCGTGACTTTTTATTCTCGGAGTCAACTTAGTGCAGAATCTGTTCGGTGTCCGAACACCCCCCGTGTGCACACATGCGCACGAAAAAGATCCCAAGGTCACAGCGAATGTCTCAGGCCTTGGAAAACACGCAGACACGCATGCATCATCTCTCGTCTCTGATTATCATGATCGTATTTCGATACTTTGACGAGACAAACCCAATGCCGGTGTGTCGAAGAAGACAGCCACAGCGGTTTTGTTCGAGTCAAAGTATCACACCATATCTTCAGCGTATTACCAATAGTAATACCTGTCCCAATATAGGTCAACTAGTCTAGTATGACGTTAAACCCTAATAGTCAGTCAGTCAGCACGCATACACATACAGAGAAGGTCTCGGCGATTTGACTCCTCACACTTAGGCTACACTTAAATTCTCCACACAAAAAAGGTATAATGTCAAACATTTCTTCTCTTCTCTTCGAATTCTAATCATTCATTATCAACATTTCATTTACAATGAAATCAAAGGAAGGGAAAACCCATCAATCTGTGCTTCATTGCGACGTGTCTTTGCGTGTTGTCTAATGTACCCTGTCACACCGTCTGTGTTTCTAGTTGCGCAGCTGCAGAATATTGACAGTTTGTTGATGACAACAATCTCCTAAACAATTTCACACAAGGCAACGGCATAATGATTGCAACCAAGTCCCAGAAAAGCAGACAATTGGTTAGAGTTCTGGAAATACATTGGATCGAAACAAACACAGTTGTGCTCAAGGAGGAAATCCTCCAATGCCTTTTCGTAAAAGTATCCTTCCTGGTAGAAAGGCATCAAAGACTCTCCAGTCTTGTACCATTCATAGAAGCTGCTGTTCTCAGTCCAAGGAGTGTTCCACTCAGCCTGCGGTCTTCCGGCGCTAATCCAGTAGGACTCATATATCCCTTCTGAAAAGAGAAAGTTTCACAACAGTGCAAAATAAATGTCAGCAGTGTGTTGGCAACCTTGTGCACGTACCTAAACACGGGCGTGATGGCCTCGTACGTGAATAAGACACCCGCCTCTTACCGGCCACCGTAGCGCAGTGGTTAGCGCATCGGGCTGTGGGCCGGGAGGTCGTGGGTTCGAATCCCATCAGGGTCATGTGGGTTTTTCGGGCTACGGTCGGCTCCTACCCAGAGTGGAAGTGCTATGGTTCCTATGGGAAGGCTGGAATCACACAGCCGAGTGTCATTCACTTAACGAATGCGACTTTGAGGGTGCTCAGGTTCTGTTTACCTGACCAACACCGCAGGTGCTGCAGTTCTCGGGCCTGGTTGACACCAGGATATATTATGACAGTAAGCGTAGAGTGCTGCCCTGTCACGTAGTCAAAAACCAAATTGGAAATCCATAGCATCATCATTATAATCATCCTCATCTCATTAATCATCCAAAATTATAAAATGTCCTTGCTCTTGTGGCCCTTCATGCCCGTAGCTCTCATGGTGACCTTGGTCTCAGTGTTCCTGTTCCATCCTTCCCTGAATAGTACTTCTGCTGTCAGTCTTCAACGTGTGACGTTCTGGGGGGTCGACGGAGGGACGTGGTGGCGGTCTGCTCTCTGGAGGGGACCCTCACTCAGTCTGGCTCCGCGACTTAGCAGTCAATGTCGTTAGTAGGGGGCATAGTAGGTAGTGGGCTGCGTCCGTTAGCTCGGGACAGACCCACTACTGAACACCGTCGAAGTGACTCAGCAGAACTGCAGTGTCATCTTCCGAGGGTAGCCTACCGCAGCGACCCGACATCTCAACCTGGAGCGTCTGTAAAATCGACAAGTCTGGCAGCGGTACGAAATTCAGATGTGGATGGAGCAGTGAGTGCAGGGACGGGGCGGTGTGAGACACCGGGACAAGGAACAGGTGTAAGGGGAAAAAGAAAAAAGAAAAAAAAAGACACCCGCCTCCTATACAGAAAGTTCAGTGTTCAAATCTCGGCCGCGCCTGGTGCAATAAGGTAGGAGATCTTTTTTTATCTCCCAGGTCAACTTTTGTGCGGACCGTGCCTTATAACCCTTTGTGTGTACACGTAAGTACAAGACCAAGTGCGCATGGAAATATCTTGCAATTTCTGTTCGCTTGGTTATAAAAACACCAAAAAATATAAGCACGCATCCTCCGTAATCGGCGTTTGGCTGCCCAAAAGACAGAGTAACAAGTCGCGTAAGGCTAAATTACTACATTTAGTCAAGCTGTGGAACTCACAGAATGAAACTGAACGCAATGCAACGCAGCAAGACCGTATACTCGTAGCATCGTCAGTCCACCGCTCATGGCAAAGGCAGTAAAATTGACAAGAAGAGCGGGGTAGTAGTTGCGCTCAGAAGGATAGCACGCTTTTCTGTACCTCTCTTCGTTTTAGCTTTCTGAGCGTGTTTTTTAATCCAAACATATCATATCTATATGTTTTTGGAATCAGGAACCGACAAGGAATAAGATGAAAGTGTTTTTAAATTGATTTGGACAATTTAATTTTGATAATAATTTTTATATATTTAATTTTCAGAGCTTGTTTTTAATCCGAATATAACATATCTATATGTTTTTGGAATCAGCAAATGATGGAAAATAAGATAAACGTAAATTTGGATCGTTTTATAATTTTTTTTTTTTTTTTACAATTTTCAGATTTTTACTGACCAAAGTCATTAATTAATTTTTAAGCCACCAAGCTGAAATGCAATACCGAAGTCCGGGCTTCGTCGAAGATTACTTGACCAAACTTTCAACCAATTTGGTTGAAAAATGAGGGCGTGACAGTGCCGCCTCAACTTTCACAAAAAAAGCCGGATATGACGTCATCAAAGACATTTATCAAAAAAATGAAAAAAACGTTCGGCGATATCATACCAAGGAACTTTCATGTCAAATTACATAAAGATCGGTCCAGTAGTTTGGTCTGAATCGCTCTACACGCACGCACACACACACACACACACATACACCAGGACCCTCGTCTCGATTCCCCCTCTATGTTAAAACATTTAGTCAAAACTTGACTAAATGTAAAAAGCGCGAGTGTACGTGGGAAGTCCAGCCTATAAACAGACGAAAAAGAATAACATTTGCCACTCTGAAGGTTTTAGAAAACATGTCAAAAAGAACAAGGTTAAAAATCCACAGTTACAACGTTCTAACTAATTATTTAAACCTGGTAGGGGAAATAGGAACAAAGAGACTGCCGGTCAGTGAGAGGAATTATAGAACAAGACTACAATCAACATGTACTCCTCAAAACAGGGTCCCCACTGGTTTTTAGAAACAAAATTCCATGACTTTTCCATGACTTTCCATGAGCCTCAATAATATTTTCCATGACTAAATCCACAGGTCGCCATTTCGGAACACGCAAACTTTTTACGTCTTGTCACTGCCAGTTTTAACACTGGCTTGCCTTGCACTGAATTTAAGTCAGATTCTACGCAGTGTCTCTTCAACAAGCAAGTCAAGCATTTGCTACGCAGTCAGATTATCGGTAATGTTTGCTGGTCCTGTCATTTCACTAAACTGGACCAGCCACTGTTTGTATCCATCTGCACTTTCGTAAATTCCGTTTCGTAACCGTCACTGTGACTTGACGAACTGTCATTTTTTTTCACCGCGATACACAGTTCATTGCGAAGATATTCCTCGGTAATTCGTTCCAATTCCGCATACTTTTTGTTGTCAAGAAATAACTCGAAAGAAAGTTTCAAACTCATCATCCTCCATCTTGCTTGTCGAAGCGCAAAAGTGACTTTATCGATGCAAAAACAAAAGCAGAAAACTTTGACGAAACCGACTCAAATGCAGCGCAGACGACACGACGAGATAACGGAAGGAAGTGAGCCTCGCTTTCGCTCAAGTGCCGTTAAAAATACCGTTATTCTCGTATGCAAATACGAACTAGAAGTTGGTCATACAAACAAGCCTTGTGCTGGCGACGCAAATCGCTGCTGGCTGGCAAAGGAGGGGGGGGGGGGGGGGGGGGGGGGGGGGGGGGGGGGGAATGGCTGGGCAACGAAAATCGCCGCTGGCGTGCTAAAGGTTAATTTTTTTTTTCTTTCTTATTTTTGCTAAATTCCATGACTTTCCATGACTTAAATTGAAATTCCATGACTTTCCAGGCCTGGAAAATTAAAAATCAAATTCCATGACTTTCCAGGTTTTCCATGACCTGTACGAACCCTGTCAAAAACATCGAACAAATGTCTTCTTCAGCAAATAAAAGAAGAAATGACAGAAAAGGAAAGAAGAATGTAATCAAAGAAGAGGTCAGACAGTACCACTCCGGTTCATGTGCTATGTTTGATGGTCCATGTTCTGTGTTTGATTGTCCATGTGATATGTTTGATTATCCATATGCTATGTTTGATTGTCCATGTGTTATGTTTGATTGTCCATGTGCTATGTTTGATTGTCCATGTTCTATGTTTGATTGTTCATGTGCTATGTTTGATTGTCCATGTGCTATGTTTGATTATCCATATGCTATGTTTGATTGTCCATGTGTTATGTTTGATTGTCCATGTGCTATGTTTGATTGTCCATGTTCTATGTTTGATTGTCCATGTGCTATGTTTGATTGTCCATGTGCTATGTTTGATTGTCCATGTTCTATGTTTGATTGTTCATGTGCTATGTTTGATTGTCCATGTGCTATGTTTGATTGTCCGTGTTCTATGTTTGATTGTTCATGTTCTATGTTTGATTGTCCGTGTTCTATGTTTGATTGTCCATGTTCTATGTTTGATTGTCCATGTTCTATGTTTGATTGTCCGTGTTCTATGTTTGATTGTCCATGTGCTATGTTTGATTGTCCATGTGCTATGTTTGATAGTCCATGTGCTATGTTTGATTGTCCATGTGCTATGTTTGATTGTCCATGTTCTATGTTTGATTGTCCATGTTCTATGTTTGATTGTCCATGTTCTATGTTTGATTGTCCATGTTCTGTGTTTGATTGTCCATGTTCTATGTTTGATTGTCCATGTTCTGTGTTTGATTGTCCATGTGCTATGTTTGATTGTTTACGTGTTATGTTTGATTGTCCATGTTCTATGTTTGATTGTCCATGTTCTATGTTTGATTGTCCATGTTCTATGTTTGATTGTCCATGTTCTGTGTTTGATTGTCCATGTGCTATGTTTGATTGTCCATGTGCTATGTTTGATTGTCCATGTTCTATGTTTGATTGTTCATGTTCTATGTTTGATTGTTCATGTTCTATGTTTGATTGTCCGTGTTCTATGTTTGATTGTCCATGTGCTATGTTTGATTGTCCATGTGCTATGTTTGATTGTCCGTGTTCTATGTTTGATTGTCCATGTTCTATGTTTGATTGTCCGTGTTCTATGTTTGATTGTCCGTGTTCTATGTTTGATTGTCCGTGTTCTGTGTTTGATTGTCCATGTTCTGTGTTTGATTGTTCATGTTCTATGTTTGATGGTCCATGTTCTATGTTTGATTGTCCATGTTCTATGTTTGATTGTCCATGTGCTATGTTTGATTGTTCATGTTCTATGTTTGATTGTCCGTGTTCTATGTTTGATTGTCCGTGTTCTGTGTTTGATTGTCCATGTTCTATGTTTGATTGTCCATGTTCTGTGTTTGATTGTCCATGTGCTATGTTTGATTGTCCATGTGCTATGTTTGATTGTCCATGTTCTATGTTTGATTGTCCGTGTTCTATGTTTGATTGTCCATGTTCTATGTTTGATTGTCCATGTGCTATGTTTGATTGTCCATGTGTTATGTTTGATTGTCCATGTTCTATGTTTGATTGTCCATGTTCTATGTTTGATTGTCCATGTTCTATGTTTGATTGTCCATGTTCTATGTTTGATTGTCCATGTTCTATGTTTGATTGTCCGTGTGCTATGTTTGATTGTCCATGTGCTATGTTTGATAGTCCATGTGCTATGTTTGATTGTCCATGTGCTATGTTTGATTGTCCATGTTCTATGTTTGATTGTCCATGTGCTATGTTTGATTGTCCATGTGCTATGTTTGATTGTCCATGTTCTATGTTTGATTGTCCATGTGTTATGTTTGATGGTCCATGTTCTGTGTTTGATTGTCCATGTTCTATGTTTGATTGTCCATGTTCTATGTTTGATTGTCCATGTTCTGTGTTTGATTGTCCGTGTTCTATGTTTGATTGTCCGTGTTCTGTGTTTGATTGTCCGTGTTCTATGTTTGATTGTCCGTGTTCTATGTTTGATTGTCCGTGTTCTATGTTTGATTGTCCATGTTCTATGTTTGATTGTCCATGTGCTATGTTTGATTGTCCGTGTTCTATGTTTGATTGTCCATGTTCTATGTTTGATTGTCCATGTTCTGTGTTTGATTGTCCGTGTTCTATGTTTGATTGTCCGTGTTCTATGTTTGATTGTCCATGTGCTATGTTTGATTGTCCGTGTTCTATGTTTGATTGTCCATGTGCTATGTTTGATTGTTCATGTTCTATGTTGGATTGTCCATGTGCTATGTTTTATTGTCCGTGTGCTATGTTTGATTGTCCATACTTTTCATTTGTCAAACAATTACACATAAGGGACGTAACCGGGGCTGTCCATACTTTTCATATCTTTAACAATTGCACATAAGGGACGTAACCGGGGCTGCCTATATTTTTTATTTGTCAAACAAATACACATAAGGGACGTTACTGGGGCTGTCCATACTTTTCATATGTCAAACAATTGCACATAAGGGACGTAACCGGGGCTGTCCATACTTTTCATTTGTCAAACAAATACACATAAGGGACGTTACCGGGGCTTTCCATACTTTTCATTTGTCGAACAAATACACACAAAAGCGTACCGCCGTTGATATCATGAAGGATCCTCGCCACTGCTTGCACTTTCTCCACACTGTCAGGCTTAATGAGTCTGGCTCCATCTGCCGCGCACCTAGCTTCCGCTGTAGTCAAGTTCACATAAAAAATGTAGATCTTGTAACAAATGCCCGAGCTGCTGTCCTTGGTGTAGCTCAAGGACAAAGGACATACCGCTGCAGACAGAGAAATGAAAGACTGCTGAAGTGCAACCAGATTTCTCATAAAACCACCTTTCCCATTCGACTTTGTTAATACACATTATTATCAATTCAGTGCCCCATATGGATGTTTGACCAATCAGGACGGATTCTAGGTGACCCGATATAAATGTTATAACGTTCAGGCAGGGACCCTTTTAGTTTATCAACTAAAAATTGACAAGAAAAGGTAAAATTAATTTAAATCAACAATATCAGCGTAATTTATTCTACAGAATGACACTTCAAATGCTGTCAGATAATAATCTCTTTATCTAAAAAATACCGAAAAGCGAGTTTTGTCAGTGGGTGCTTTACGGAACAGCAAGGCACCGCTCATCCTCTGAGTGTGAAATGCCGACCCGCTCACTTGAAATCTAAATTGATCTAAATTACCTAAGTTCGGAAAATGAAGTGAAATGGTGTCACTCGCGTTACGTCAAATGTATCTTTACGTCATTTCCCATCGTCTGGAGTCGGTTCTAAATCTGTCGCTCTCTATTCAACAAGAAAAAGCGAAGCAACCGAAACGCATGTTCAACATGGTTTATCTTGTGAGACTGTTGTGTGTCAAACGCATTTGATCTGTGAATATTCATCACGTCAGGAGTATTACTCTGATTGGCTGACCCAGGTCATGAGAATTCTTTGACTGACAGGCATAATCAGGTAGGAGCGCTCAAGTTCCCATTGCGGCTGTTCTGTCTAATTCGCGGGGTCGCTTCGAAATTTGTTTTGGTCGAATTAAACGGTAATAAAACCGTCATTTCTAATACGCGGACTGTTAGCAAATGATAACAGTCATGTCTCACAAACGATATCAGCATTCGCCTAAAAGGCTCATGCTTGATATCTTTTTTCTCGACATGCCTGTTATCATTTGCTAACAGTCAGCATAAAATTATTAGAAATAACTCATATTATCGCATTTTTACTGATCACATGACAAAAACAGCTGTTGTCACTGGTCACCTAGGAACTGTATATCAATTCATATCGCAGAGGAAGTTCCTAGTGAATTTGATATCGTGCAGGAAGTAGTTTTCCAATTGTAATTTTGAAAAAAACAAGAAATTCCTCCGAGGTAGGAAAAACACCCCCGTCCTTACCATTCTCACTGCCACCAACTGAGAAGGCACTGCTAACAAGTGTGGTTAAAATAAGTTGATTGAGTGGACAAAGAGACAGGCGGAGAAAAAGACAAATCAATATAACTCTTTCTGTAACACCTACTGACCGCATACAGAAAACAAAAGATCCCGAAAAAAAACACCAAAATCGGTTTGCGCTGCGCGCTGAGAGCAGGTATTGAAATATCTCATCGACCAGATTTTGTCCGGGGTGTATCTGCCGCTTCGCCGGGTAGCAAGTAGAGCCGAATACCCGGCTTGAGTGGCGCACTGTACGCCGGCTTCGAACCATGGACCCGTCAAGCTTAGGTCCCTTCCAGACTCATGGAATGGGAACAGCACGAACATGATTCAGGGGCCATAATGCCATTCCTGATCATATCATGTCGAGTCCCATACTTGTCGATAAATGATAAAATCGTTTATTTAACGTCACTCTGTAAAAACATTGGCGACATTTGTCTTAGATTAAGAACACACACAGGCACGCACACAAACTTTCCCTTTATGTACAGTGGTTCACCACCCTCCCGCCCCCCGCACACTCTCGCTCATCTAATTAAAAATGGTGTTAAGAGATACTTGGATATAAAATGGTATTTTTAAAAGTTCTGATAAAAATATATAGTAGCTGTATGAGAAGCAATGGCGTCAGCCGCAGCAATGTCTCTTCATATCCAGGGACCAAGTGGGTGCGTGTGCATAAGTCCAGCGATAAGTTTGGGACCTTGCCACCCAAGGTCTTTATTAAAACTTAAAAGATAGCTTAATTTTTCCTTTGAGGTATTTGGCAGAATATTTCTATTTGAGTTTATAAACTGAGTCAGGGGTTGAAAGTGGCATGAGTTCAAATCACACTCCAAAGTCAAATGAGCAATGGTGAGGTCGGATTGACAGGTGCATTTAAGCTCTAGAAATTGGTAATTCCCAGTTTCTGCCCTTAGGCGGTTAATCCTTTTTATTACACGTGGGCATGCATTATAGGTGTTCATCTGTTTTGATGGGGCTTCCCGAATGAGCCAGCCAGAGCTTATAGCCTTGTGCATATATTTGTTCCTCCATTCTCTCCAGAGAAGAGAGTCTGTAAGGCTACTGATCTCAGAAGCAGACAATGGCAGGTCTACCTCGGAGGCGCCTATGCCTTGGGCAGCTTCTTTAGCGGCTTTGTCCGCTTTCTCGTTGCCAGGCACGTTCACGTGTGCTGGACACCAGACCAGGTTAATCTCGCTTCCTTTTTTTATAATTTTATTTGCCAGCTCCTTTATGGCAATGACAAGATCATGTCTTTTTGATCTTTTGTTAGATCTTAATGCTTCAATGGCTGCTTTGGAGTCAGAGAATATAGCTATCTTTTGAGGAGGAGTGTTCTTGAGATTGAGATGAACAAGCGACATGCAGATGGCAAGGAGCTCAGCTGAGAAGATCGAGTTTCTGTTGCACAGTTTAAATTTCCCAGTCATGTCATCGCTGGGGATTACAAAAGCTGCGCCAGCCTTCTTGTCATCCAACACTGACCCGTCTGTGTAAACATGAACATGGCCTTTGTATACAGTATCAATGTGCTCAAGGGCTTGTATCCTGAGTAATAACTGATCATCCTTTGTAGCTGTGCAATATTCTGTGTCAAAATTCATTTCTTTCATTGTCCATGAGGGATCACGAGATATGGGGTTTTGGGCCACATCATTTGGGTCGACACTGATTTCACTAAAGAGGGAAGCATTGAATTGAGCCAGTGAGGAGAAAGTAGTGCCAAAGTGGGCCTTTTTGTTTTGGACATGATTGTAATGCGGTTGTAGCTCCTCTTTTGTTGAGTTTTGCACTGTGTTGGCTCGAACATTGTAATCTGCGCAGCACTTACGCCGCCACATGTCAAGAGGGAGGAATCCTGCTTGGTGGTATACAATGGCCTGCTTTGAATGCCTTGGGTGTCCGAGGGCAAGCCGAAGGGCACGACATTCCGCTGACTGTAGCTTATCAAGCCATTTTCGAGCCGACGAGAAGTAGGCCTCCTGTCCATATGATAGTCTTGATCTTATAAGAGCTCTGGTGATGTTTGTTAGAATAACTGGGCACTTTGCCCATGGTTGGGCAGCCAGTATTTTAAGAAGGTTGATGGTCTTATTTGCTTTGCTTAAAAGATACTTTAAGTGAGCAGTCCATAGTCCATTTGAGGTGAAAAGTACGCCCAGATATTTCACCTGCTGACTGGGTGAGACAACAGATTTATCTAGTGAGAACTGTATCTTTTCTCGATCTTCCAGTTTTCGGTTTGTAAAGACAACGAATACAGTTTTCTCGGCAGAGAGAGTGAAGCCATTCTCCCGCATATAGTTCGCAATGTTATCTATAGCTGTTTGCCACTCTTTAGAGAATTTGTGTTCTGTTTTATAGGTTTTGTTTTGATACTCTTTGCATAGAGCAATATCATCCGCATAAAGCGTCAGTTCGGCTCCATGTGTTTTAATTGTCGATATGTCATGCAGCATAATGCTAAAAAGCAGTGACCATTACTGAGCCCTGTGGCACTCCCATGTCAACTTTGCGAGTGGATGATTTGGCACCTTTATAATCAGTTTGAAAGGATCTGTTCAGTAGAAAGCTTTTTATGTATTGAAACATATTACCACTGATGCCTAATTGCTTCAATTTGAACAACAATCGTTGGTGCCATACTGTATCGTAGGCGTTTTTGATGTCAAAAAAGACAGCAAAGAGAGACTTCTTGCGTGAGAGAGCTTTCTTAATTTTGGAGGACAGTTTTACAATGTGATCCGAGACACCCCTGCCTCGACGGAAACCGGCTTGGCACAGGGGTATTACCTTTTTTCTTTCCATTTCATCTTCTAGTCTGGATTTTAGTATTCTTTCATAGATTTTGCTCAGATGGGAGGTCAGAGATATAGGGCGCCAGTTGGAAGGGTCAGCTCTTGGTTTTCCAGGCTTTAAAATGGGGATCACAACAGCCTCTTTCCAAGCTGTGGGAATCAGGCCAGACTTCCAGCATGTTGAATAAAAATCCAGTAAAAGATTTAATCCTTGGTTTGGTAAATGTTGTATGACCTGATAGTTTATTGGATCAGAACCACAGGCGGATCGGACTTTTGTCACCGATGCTATAGCCGTTTTCAGTTCTTGAATGGATAAGGGAGCATTTATTTTTAAGGAAGGGTTGAGTTCTGGGTCGTTTAAGTCCTGTTTATCCTCCCACTTCTTACGGAAGAGTTCCTGCTCACATAACAGTTTATCTGTTTGGCTTGCTGCTGCAAAAATATCTGCAAACAGTTCTGCTTTTTCAGGAAGGCTTTCATATTTTTTTTCCTTCGTGCATAAGAGGACGTTCAGCCTGCTTGTGTCTGCATTTGAATTTCCTTATTTTGGTCCAAATTTTTCCAGCATCTCTGTAATCGCTCACTTTGCTGGACATGTTTTCAAAATATTCTTTTTTTGCTTTGTCTATAATTTTGTCACATTGTTCTTCAGTTGATTTCATATTGTTGTGGTTTTGTGCAGACCTGAAGCGATCATACTTCTCTTTTGCAGTTCTTTTTAACCTGATGGCTGTTCTGCATTCTTCTGTCCACCATGGGCTCTGATCAGTTCTACTGGGTCCGATAAAAGGTTTTGTTTTGGGGATTGACAATTCCATTGCATTCAGCAGGTTTGATCTTAGCTGTTTATATTTGTTGTCGATACTTTCTTGGGACTCTGGATTGCCATCCAAGAGGGTATGTGCATCGGCAGACTTAGTGACAGCGTCCTTGAAAACTGCCCAGTCCGCCTTTTTATAATTGTATTTTAAGGCTTTTGGACCTGGCTCTGTGTGTGGTGATTTCCCAATAATGGATATCATGATTGGTGAGTGGTCGCTTTTTAATTTATCTGACACAACGCACCAGTCTGTTGTTAATCCGAGAGTGGGACTAACTTCCATACTTGTCGACGACGCCCTAGGTACCACATCACAAACAGAACTGTGCAATACACAGGTGTTTTCTACAGACACACTCAAACACACACACACACAGAGAAGCCGTATATATATATATATATATATATATATATATATATATATATATATATATATAAAACATCAGAAATTGTGAAAGAAACAATTGAAAGTCAGCAGAGACTTTCTTCGAGATTTGTTAAAATCTCTTAGCAGAGATAGAGAGAGAATTAAGTATCCCTTCACAGACAGCCTATTGGGAGCATCAGACCCTCCTCAAGGGGGACCAAGATTTACAGAGCAAAGTCCCTTTGTGGGGGACGTATCGCAAGGTAATCTAGTATATATATATCTATATCTATTGTATAAATATATAGAGATAGATAAGAGTGTATTTTTCGCGTGGCTATAAATTGATTCGACCTTTGCACTTTTACAGTGAGGATAATTTACGGGTCCAATTTACGTTCTGGACACTGCGGTGACCTTCTAAAAATAGTAACAGAACGCCGGGAATATCCGAAGATGCCCCCCTCATACTATAGTGCACCATACGAAGGAAGGGAGGTAAACGCTGAAAACATGGAGAAGATAAGGAAGAGTTATGCCGTAGTTGATCCCCCCAAAAAACCAAAATCCACCAATAACTCCCTAACCGTGTGTTTGACTGGTCCCAATTTTTGTAAGGACCGTCTCAGGAATGTATAGAACCTGTTCACCAAGTTTGGTGACGATCGGTCGGTTCATTCTTGAGATCTACTTGCGAACACAAACAAACACACAAACAAACAAACACATCGAGTGAAACCTATACACACCCCTATACCGGGGGTGTAAAAATCTCACTTGAGGAAAACACAAGTCTCCCATTATTTTAAAGCGCAAATTTATAAAAGGAAAGTAATTGCAATTTAGAGAGAAAATGTAAGTTTTACGCCCTCACGGCAAAGCCATTAGGGGCATGTTACATGGGAAAACCCGACTTTGAATGAAAATAAAAAATAAAAATGCGGGGGGGGGGGGGGGGATGTAGACAGCTGGCTGCCGGCTGCTAGAGGAGACCTGAAATGGGCTAGGGACCAGGTTGGGTCGTCTTGGGTCAGTGCTGAAATGGTTACTTTATTAGCTGTTGGCCAAACGGACACCCGGGCTTCATATTTTTGCATGCATGTATTCGTGTTTCCAAGGCCTCAGGCTTTCGCTGTGACCCTGGGATCTTTATCGTGCGCATGCGTGCACACGGGGGTGTTCGGACACCGAGGAGAGTCTGCACAAAGTTGACTCTGGGACACACATCCCGCGCCGAACTTGGGGGTTGAACCCACGCTGATAGCAACAACCGGTTTTAAAGCCAGCGCCTCTACCGACTGGGCAAACTCCCCCCCCCCCCCCCCCCGCCAATTTGTTGGGGTCAAGAAGTTCCATGGAGGGCGGGGGGGGTATGGAGTAACACATAGTGTTTTGCACAGAACATTCCCACCCAAGCAGAGCCGCGCTAGGGGGGGGGGGGGGGTACGCATTACCGTGAAGCTGGCAGTCAGTGCTACCAAATGTCGTCTGTGTCTACCACTCGGTGGTGACTTAATGTGGTTCTATGTAAGCAGATGCCAGCGCAAGCAATCTGATGCAGAGTCAGGAGGCGGTTTGGTACAAGAGAACCTTAGAGGCCACAGCCTCGGCCGTCTAAGGGATCTGTGTGTCTGGAGGCACATTTGGTTTCTGAGGAGGCGGAGCTGTTGCCTCTGCTCCCAAGTTCCCGTGTCTGGAGGCGTTTTGGGTATGGAAGCAAACCTGTAGGTTTGGGCCTCTGCCTTTCAGGATGCCAGGACTACAAAATGTGTCTTGGGACACATTTAGGATTCCAGAAGTGGATCTGTGCTGTGCTGGGTCTGCTGCAAGCACACTAGAACCAGCTCGCAACAGTTGAGGTGAACAGATTGGTGACCAAGACCATCATCGGTTTCTCTCCGAGTGATGGGTGTGGGCGGAGAAAGTCTCCCAGACTGAGAGCATTCTCCCTTCTGTAGCAGATGAGACTAGACATCTCTTCCTGGAGAGTGTCACAACCTTCAAACACGTGTGTGAGGTGTCCAGTCTTGGGAGGTGGTGCCCTTTCCTATTGTAGGGGAGGTGTATCCATCCTCTCTCTTCACATGTTTGTGACAGTGTCTGCTCTCTTTCCTCTCTTTTTAGCTTGGCTAGCAAGTTTAAGCTGTGTAATACGGCAGTCGACAGGAGTTGGAGAAAACAACAACATTTATCACCAGTGCTGGACTGATTGTGTAACCTCTGCGAACGCCAAGAAGAAGAAGAAGAAGAAGCTGTGTAATGAATAAATATTAAATACACACTTTTTCCATCCACCTTTAACAGAGAAGTAGTAGAATGGTATGTTTTAATCTTACCGAGGGAGGCGATTGGAACAGCCGTAAACAAACTGAACTTTGGAGCAAGAAGCGAGTTCTCTTGCAGGGTATCAGCGCTCATCACTCACGTAAACGCTGGAAATGAGTAGCCGATTTAAACGTTTTGCTCCAGCATGAATCACTGTCCCATCCCTCTTTGTCGTAGCCATGCAAAATCCAAACAAAAACCTCATCTTTGAAAGTTGTCTTGGAGTATTGTGTCGTCTGCAGTGGGCAATTCGACAACATTATCAACACTGCAGTCCGTCGATAACGACTAAGAACTGGAAGCTGTCTTCTTCACAGAAAATGAGCCAGAGGACTTCATTGATACAGTCCGGGGCACTTCAGTTCCTGCCATTGTTTAGAATTGCCAAATTAAAGCCTTTGAAGTCTAAAAGACTGCAAGTAACCGCGAAGGCTGTTCCGTGTTCATTCACTCAGGTACATTCAATGTAGGCCCTATGTCTCTGCTTCACTGAACCTTTTTTTGTGTGATCTGTTTACACAATATTTTTCTTTTCTTTGTTGTCTTTAGGTGTCTTATTTACGTCTTAAAAAACGAAAGAGTATTTGAAAAAATGAAAGTTATAGCAGCAAAGTTGCGAAAGCAGGAACAGACGATCCAGCATTTCCAACATGGCAGTAGCCTCCCTTGCCGCCGCTTGACCGATTTCTTAGACTGGGGTTAATGGGTTCTTCTTCCGAAATGGAATGCGATAAAATCTGGATATCGTAGTCAAATCTAACGATAACGAATTTATCGCATTCGATTTCGGAACAGTAGGAACCATTAACCCGAGTCTCAAGAAGTCGGACAAACGCAAGGGAGGCCACTGCCATGTATCTAATGTTGGAAATGTTGGATTGTCTTTTCATGCTTTCGCAACTTTGCTGCTCTTACTTTTATTTTTCAGTAACTGATTCTTTTTCTCAGACAAAATAGGAAATTTATCATGAAAAAAGAACAAAAAGATACGGTCGAAACAGATCACAAACAAAGGCTAACAAGTTTAGTGGAGTTGGAAGGAACAGCAAGGAATGTCCCAGTTACTTCATCAGTCGAAGACTTTTTGACTGTTCGATTTGGCAATTCTGAACGATGGCAGGAACTGAAGTCCGCCAGGCAGTATCAGTGAAGTCCTCTGGCTCATTTTCTGTGCCCAAGAAAGCATCCAGGTATTTGTCGGTGTCGACGGACTCCATAATAATGTTGTCCCACTGAGTGCAGACGAAGTATCCAAAATGGCGTCCTTGAACGGCGCTGTGACTGTGTGAAAGATGCTGAGGATGTTTCGGTTGATGTTGTGTTGATGGCTACGACTAAGAAGGGTGGACAATGGTTCATGCAGGTGCGACCTGTTTAAATCGGCTGCTCATTTTCTCCCTTTTTGTGAGTGATGTGCGCTGAAACGCTGCAAGAGATCTCACAGTTTTCTGAGTACTGGTACTTAAGATCAGCTTTGTTTATGGCTGTGCCACCCACCTCAGCAGGAAAGATTGTAACATTCTTTTCTACTACTTCTCTGTTAAAGCTGGGTGGGAAAAGTGTGCTTTTATTCATTGCACAGCTTTAACTTTCTGATGCAATTACTTCCCGTTTATAAATTTGTGATTTTAAAAGATGGGAGACATTTGTTTCCTTTAAGTGAGAAACTTTTCTCCAAAAATAAAATTGATAAACTACTTCCTACTTCCTATCAAATTCACTGGGAACTTCCTGCGCGATATCAATTGATATATAAAACAGTTCCTTGTTGACCAATATGACAACAGCTGTTTTTGTCATGTGATCAGTAAAAATGCGATACTCTTGTATGATATTATGTTTGGTTATGCTTACTGATCGTGTGTTTGTCTTATTAGAAATGCGATGGGGTGCCAAAAGAAAAATGTCCAAGTTTGTGTAAAATGAAAATGGACATTGACGTTTTCTTATCTTATCTTATCTTATATTATCTTATCTTATAAAGTTTACACTGAAAAAACCCACCTGATCACCTTCCATAGTTGTGATGATCGACCTTAGGTAAATATTTACATTCATGAGGTCAAATTTGTTAAAACAAAGAAATTGTATTTGAACTTAGAAATGTGCTTCATCGTAGAGTCCTTCTCTTCTCATGCAAGGGTCATAACCATTCGGTGCACGTTTTCGAAGGAATCGAATGTTGGGGTAACATCTCACCATCAATGTCGATCACTTGCAAGAAACGGACATGCTTTTCTCCCTCACACAAGTGTATTTCTTGAATTTGACCAGGAAACAACATTTCAGTTTCGGGTATTTAATGCGAAAGCTGGTTAAATGAGAAACCTCATCCTGTTACACCGCGCTTACCGGTCATGGCTCACACTACGTTGCAACGCACGACCCCTTGTACTGTGACAGTGTTCCTCTGTTCACCATGTCTTCTTCCTCTTCTCCCTTCTTAATTTTCATATTTGTGACCCTCCACCACGGAATGAGTCGCATGTCACCTTCATATTTTTACATTTTTATAAAGATTTTGTTTATGCTCTATCCAGTGGTGAAAACCGTTTTAGAAAAGAGCGAAAACTGTGTGAGTTAAAAGCCTGTGACTAAGGTGACCCTCACACTGTTAGCAGACACTTTCTTTCTTTATTTATTTGGTGTTTAACGTCGTTTTCAACCATTCAAGGTTATATCGCGACTATACCAGACACTCCCCAGACTTATATTAAGCCTAGCGCAGAATTGCGCGAGGTGACATGCGACTCATTTCGTGGTGGAGGGTCACATTTTCTCCTTTTCTTCCTTCTTCACCACTTTCTTTTCTTACCCCCCCCCCCCCACGCCCTTACCACTATTTTCTTTTATTTTGGTATCTTGCTTTCATTTTTGTATTAACGTTCTCGAATAAGTATTTTGAATGTGTCCACCATCGTCTTAAAGTCTGTCATGTATTACCCGGGAAAACGCTAAGATAAGCATTGTGTTTGTAGGAGTACGGATTCTTAATGCCAGATTGTGTACATATGTCAATATAAAAAAAATGTTTGCTTAAAACCAAAAGTATTCCTCTTTACCCAGCTTGACCAACAAATCCCACATAGTGAAATCCAAAATGCTGGTGATGTTGTACTAAAGCGCTTGCGTATAGTGCTGCGGTCATAGTTTCAGGTGGGTTTTTTTTCCTTCTTCTTCTGCGGCGCGATCGTGGGTTATAAATCTCCTTGGTACTTGCTTTTTCGTATCTATTGTCTACACTTGTGTTAAAGGCACAGTAAGCTTCCCGTAAACCATCACAGATACTGTCAGGCTTTTACACACAGTACAAGCACCCTTTCATTTAAAGGCACAGTAAGCTTCTCGTAAACCATCACAGATACTGTCAGGCTTTTACACACAGTACAAGCACCCTTTCGTATAAAATAATAATAATAATAATAATAACGGGCATTTATAAAGCGCCTTATCAGAAGTTCAAAGCGCGTGACAACAATACATGTATACAAAAATCATACAATCACTGTCAGATTCAAACAACACATCATGCACATCTCACATCCCCAGACTCTATACTAAGGAACTATCCGTAGTGTTGTTGGAACAAGTGAGTTTTCAAATTGGACTTAAAAGATGAAATGGATGGAGAGTGACGTAATTGAAAGGGGAGTGAATTCCATAACTGAGGTCCATAATACGAAAACGTGCGGAAGCCATGAGCCTTGCGTTTAAAGCGACCTTGACAGAGAAGTCGAGCATCATCAGAAGAACGAAGGGTGCGAGAGGGAGTGTAGAGAGAGACCAGTTCAGAAAGATAGGCAGGTGCCGATTCTGAGATGATATTGTAGCAGAAGCAGGCAGCTTTATACCTAATACGTTCAGATACAGGAAGCCAGTGAAGTTCTTTCATGAGAGGAGTGCAGGGTTGTCGATGCTGTGCTCTGAAAATGAGACGTGCAGCAGAGTGTTGTACTTTTTGCAAGGGTTGGAGAGTGGAGTCAGGGCAGCCTATGAGAAGGGAGTTGCAGTAATCTAATCTGGACAGAATGCAGGATGTAACGAGAGTTTTAGTGGCATCAACAGTGAGAAATTTTCTTATGGAACCTATTCTTCTGATCTCAAAGTAACATGTCTGACAGACTTTTTTGATGTGTTGTTTCATTGAGAGGTGGGAGTCCATGATGAACCCAAGATTCCTAGCACTATCAGAGAGAGAAATGTCACTAGAACCTACTGTGATGGAGGCTGGAAGGGAAGTGGTCGAAGAGGAAGCTCCAGAGAAAAGAAGAAAGCACTCACCGCTTGAGAACGTCCTTGGTGCCCTACGTAAAGAGCGAGCAAGAATTAATTTTTGCGTGGCCAACCGGATTGTTCAGTATCACAATCGGACGCCTCGTTTTGGCGCTAGACCTAACTGTTAAAATCTAAACAATAAATTGACAGCTTGTTACACAAACATTCTTAAATCATAAAATAATTCTTTTTTTTTCATCGAGACAAGATCAGTGCAACTCGAAGTTTTGAAAGTTTGAAAAAAAAGAAAAGCCCGCAAACGTGTCACGCAAAACGTCTTTCTCGTAGCAGACGACGGTTCTGCATAGCGCAGTTCCTTTGAACGATCAGTCGCCACCGTTCTAGTTAGTGTGACTCGCAGCCGTTTTAGATTCAGAGGTACGCAATAACGTGCTATTGCAGATAAGCTTACAGCGAGTCGCATTGAAATCACAAACTGACGACTATTAGTTGTAAAAAAAAAATAAAAAAAAATGAAAGTGGATCACACGGGTTCACGATGGCTCAGGGGTAAAATAAACCACGCAACAATAAATTCTTTGAAAATTGTTCACTCTTTACGGAGGGCACCTATGAAGGATGTTCTCAACCGGTGAGTGTTTAAATGAAAGGGTGTTTGTACTGTGTGTAAAAGCATGACAGTATCTGTGATGGTTTACGGGAGGCTTACTGTGCCTTTAAGAGGCTTTTATCTTTCAGTCAATCATTTTTTTGTAAAGGGACCATTAAGCCTGTCTCAACTACATTGGGGTGTGCACGTTAAAGATCCCACGATTGACAAAAGGGTCTTTCCTGGCAAAATTGTATAGGCATAGATAAAAATGTCCACCAAAATACCCGTGTGACTTGGAATAATAGGCCGTGAAAAGTAGGATATGCGCCAAAATGGTTGCGGTCTGCTGGCCGATGTGAATGCGTGATGTATTGTGTAAAAAAAAATTCCATCTCACACGGCATAAATAAATCCCTGCGCCTTGAATATGTGCGCGATATAAATTGCATAAAAAAAAATTAAAAATATAAATCCCTGCGCTTAGAACTGTACCCACGGAATACGCGCGATATAAGCCTCATATTGATTGATTGAACTGGGCGGAGTCGACTAGGCGAAGAATACTTAGCGAAGCTGGCCGCGCAAAGCTTTAGCACTGAGTTTTCGGTAATACGACTGCGCGAAGTCGACTTCCGGCTCAATTAAGGACCACCTTAACTCTTTCACAAATGAAATGATTTTAGGGGAAGGCATAATTAGTTTTGCGGACACCAGTCATTTGCACGTGTGACATAATTATGCGTTGGAAAGGAATTTAAAAGTTGGTGAAATGGCTGTGCCTGAAACCGTTCCGAGGAGTATAACACTGCTGCTTGTTAGAAGTCATTGCGAAACACTAATTAGCATCCAAGCCGCAAAATTAACATGTATATTACTCGCAAACTCATGGTGATCTGATTGTCTTTAATCGATTTTAGTAGGAGCATTTTCCTTTCACACACGCGCACGCGCGCACACACACACACACACACACCCAACCACACACACACACACACACACTTTCTCTCTCTCTCTTTCTCTCTCTCTCTCACACATACACACACACACACACACAAGCACTCACACACACGCACACACAAAACCACACACACACACACACACACACACACACACACACACACACACACACACACACACACACACACACACAACCACAACCCCCAACACACACACAATCTTACTTTCTTCCTCCTCCTCCTCACTGGAAGCCGTGTAGTATCTAACTCCGCCTTCCTCAGTGCTGTCAGAGTCTCCCCAGAAAACGTCGGCATGAAGGTGACAGTGACCGGAACGCTTGCTGAAGAAGAATGACTGACACGTCTGTAGCTCACCACAGGCCGCGGCGCACCGGGCTTTGCTGGACGTCACGACGAGTGTGTGGTCACTGGCGTCGTACTGGTCAGCGTTGACCATCCTGTCGTCTAGAGCTGGTTCTCGTCGCCATGTCTGGCTGCTAGGGGCCACGGATGATGTACTGATGGAGAAATCAAAAACAGATAGTCTGCTGACGTTGGAAAATTCTTTTTTTTTTTTCTTTTTTTTTGAGACCTCAGTTGCATGCAGGTTGCTACTACCCTTCTTATTTGCCTTTTTTCCTTTTTTTTCTCAGGCTGGGAGCATCCTTCTTCATGTTTTTTTTTTCTTTTATCAATCAAATTCTTACATTTTTAAATCAACAGCCTAAATAACGGGTTGAAAGAAAAAACACTTAAATATACTTCTTTTGCTCTAATCTTTTCACCTCTATCATGGACAAATACCAGTAATGGACAATTTTATTAAAATATTTTACAATTACACTATTCTCAGTCTATATGTGTCGCAAATCTAACTCTGAATTAAACATGCACACAATTTCTATTGGTTTCCCGTATTTTAATTTTCCCACACACATTTTTGCCACAATAATAAGTAAATTGATATAGTTTACTACATTGTTTGACATACCAGGTGTTTTCGTGTATCCTAACAGTGCTGTTTGAACATCAATTTTTATATTAACTTTATACTGCTAAAAATACCTTATTGGTAATTCTTTCCCAAATTGGATGTATAGCAGAACATTCATAAAAGAAATGTTCCACAAAATCAATCTTATCTGGACAGAATGAGCATTTGTTATTCATTCTAATTCCCATTTTACACAGCAAAATATTAGTCGGATATATGTTATGCAGTATCTTCCAGTGCAATTCTCTCAGTCTTGATTCTTTAGATACATTCCTTACGATGAGCCAATGCCATTTAGTTATTTCTATATTAAACTTATGCATCCAGAAATTCAGACAACAAGGGTTGTGTTCAGTTTTACTTATTAAATGTAATCTATAAGAACGTGCTGTAAATAACTCTTTATGGTCGAAAAGCAGAACATTGTTTTCATTGGATTGCATGAGCATATACGCCGGATATCTTTTCATAAACGAGGTAACAGCAGTATGTACCACATTATACTCTAACATCAGTGAAGGATAAGTACCCACTTTTACTTTATTCTGTTCTAGGGATAACAGCCTGTTATTAACACATATATCACCAACTAATGCGATCCCACATTTAGTCCATTTTTTTTTTAAATAACACATTATTTCGATACATACTGTTTTTATTATTCCAGACTGTTACCAACAGTGGGTTCTCCATTTCTGTGTGGGTGTAATTCTCTGTCCAGACTTTTACGGCCTCCTGCCAAAAAGGGGCTAAATTAACATGTTCTTTTTTAAATTGCTTCCATTTTACTTTGGCTTGAAAACAAGTCAGGTCTCTACCCAGTTGAAAAAACTGCGCTATTGGGATGAATGACCATTTTTCCGTATCAGTAGCCGTATGCAGCTTTCTTATCCATTCCAGCAGAAACGATTGCTGCATAATTTTAATGTCGGGCATACACAACCCTCCTTTTTCAAAATCAGATTTTAACACACACCTTTTAACTTTTTCAAATGCTTTTTTGTTACATTTAGTCAAGTTTTGACTAAATGTTTTAACGTACGTAGAGGGGGGAATCGAGACGAGGGTCGTGGTGTATGTGCATGTGTGTGTGTGTGTGTGTGTGTGTGTGTCTGTGTGTCTGTGTGTCTGTGTGTGTCTGTGTGTGTGTGTAGAGCGATTCAGACTAAACTACTGGACCGATCTTTATGAAATTTGACATGAGAGTTCCTGGGTATGATATCCCCGAACGTTTTTTTCGTTTTTTTGATAAATGTCTTTGATTACGTCATATCCGGCTTTTCGTGAAAGTTGAGGCGGCACTGTCACGCTCTCATTTTTCAACCAAATTGGTTGAAATTTTGGTCAAGTACTCTTCGACAAAGCCCGGACTTTGGTATTGCATTTCAGCTTGGTGGCTTAAAAATCAATTAATGACTTTGGTCATTAAAAATCTGAAAATTGTAAAAAAAGAAATTTTTTATAAAACGATTTAAATTTATGTTCATCTTATTCTTCATAATTTTCTGATTCAAAAAACATATAAATATGGTTATATTTGGATTAAAAACAAGCTCTGAAAATTAAAAATATAAAAATTATGATCAAAATTAAATTGTCCAAAATAATCAATATAAAAACACTTTCATCTTATTCCTTGTCGGTTCCTGATTCCAAAAACATATAGATATGATATGTTTGGATTAAAAACACGCTCAGAAAGTTAAAACGAAGAGAGGTACAGAAAAGCGTGCTATCCTTCTCAGCGCAACTACTACCCCGCTCTTCTTGTCAATTTCACTGCCTTTGCCATGAGCGGTGGACTGACGATGCTGCGGGTGTACGGTCTTGCTGCGTTGCATTGCGTTCAGTTTCATTCTGTGAGTTCGACAGCAACTTGACTAAATGTTGTATTTTCGCCTTACGCGACTTGTTGGAAGTTTTTCTTTTCCACAAAAAGTGGTACAACATTGTGGTAACTCTGTTTAACACCTTCTCTGATAAATTAATTACTCTCATTACGTAAACTAATTGTGGAACGAGAAAACTATTTATAATACAAATTTTGCCTAAATATCCAAGATTCCTTCTATGCCACGTGCTTATGACGCGGCTCATGTTTTCAATACGGCTTTCCCAGTTTTCTGAGAGGTTTGATGCGGGTACACTATTACAAAAAAATATACCCAATAGCTTTATTTTATTTTTCCAATTCAAGTCAAAGCATAACTCACCCCTCGCTATGCTCGATCCCAACCACATTGCTTCTGTCTTTCTTGTATTTATCTCAAGACCGGAGATACTTGCAAACTTCAGGGCCGGACCAATTGAGTTGTAAGTGGGGGGTTCCTCCTTTTTTGGGGGGGGGGGGGGGAATCAGCGAAGTGGCAAAGCCACAAGCGCGCGCCTGCTTGGGGTCCGGGGGCATGCTCCCCCGGAAAATTTTTGAAAAACGGTTAAAATCTGTGCAATCTGGTGCATTCTGGGCCTTGTTTTGAGGGTTTCACATTGAATAAAATTTGTTAGAGACACACACAAAATTTATTTTTAAAAAAACAAAAAAAACCCACTCAAAGCAAGGTACATGCTTTTTCCAGGGGTGGGGTTCCGGAACCCCTGGAACCCCCCCCCCCCCCCCCCCCCCCCTGGGTCCGGCCCTGAACTTGTCCCTACTGACAGAGACGGTATTCATGTTTTAAAATGTCTAAAGCAAGTTTAACTCCGCCAAGGACGGTCCCAAGCCCGGCTGAAAAAGGAGGAGGGTTGGGCGTGGGGTTAGCACCCCCACCCTGCAAAAAAGACTTCGCTACAGAAACGTCAACAACAGAAGAAACAGAAAACTTTATCCTGGGAAAAAGAGAAAAAAAGGCTGTTGTTGGCGGCCCATACCCTGACAGGAGTGACGGGCATTGAGTGAGTGAGTGAAAGCAATAATTCATTCAAAGGTTCATGACACTAGGTTCAAATCACAATCGTTTAATTCTGTATATAAACTTAGTTTATCATTTTTTCTTTTCATTGCTTTACTTTTACTATATTCTATACTCTCATCTCGTATTTGTCTCTTCAGCAATTCCCATTTTAACTGGACATCCGTTTGTTCTTGCTCACGGATAAACTCATCTATAGCCGAATTCATAAATTGTACATATTGCAGATCATGTAATAACTCATTATTAAACTTCCAAAATCCAGGACCTCTGGCAACCTCTGAGCACTGTATTACTGTATAGACGCATCTGTGATCGGAGTATGGAACCGAAAACATATTACATTCTTGACAATTGTTTACAATTCCATCACTTATAAAAATATAATCAATTCTTCTCGCCACCCAGTCAGAGTTCCTTGACCAGGAAAACTCTTTTCCTTCTGCATTAGATAACCTCCATGCATCATTTAATATACAGGAATGTATAAACGTATTAAACGCTGTAACTTCTTTCTGTGCATGTGCTGCACCACTTACAATATCCAATTCATTATTTACTACACTGTTAAAATCTCCACAAACCATAACTTTCTCAACGAGCGACCCAGCCACTTCTCTTTGTAACTCGTTAAAAAAATCTATTTTCTCAACTACTGGGTTTGGTGCATATACATTATAGATCGAGATATCACCACTGTCCATTTTAACCGTCACAGCAAGCACTCTCTTTTTTTAATAAGAGGAACAACTGAATACGGTAGTCCCTTTCTCACTAAAATCAGTTGTCCTAGGCTATGATTTGTTCCTTCTGAAAAAAAGATATCTCCACCCCACTCTATTTTCCACGTGGAACTGACATCTTGTGAAATATAGGTCTCCTGTAAACATATAATGTCAAACTTTTTCTCTTTAAATAGTCGAATAAGACCTTTTCTTTTCTTTATCTTTCTCATTCCATGAACATTCAAGGATGCCACTTTTAAATCAGCCGTTGCAAAATTCATAAATGTCAGAAATTAAACGTTCTTGTAGTTCTCGAGAAGAAAGGATGATAAGGGGCCGGATAGCTAAGTTGGTAGAGCACTAGACTTATGATCCTAAGGTCTCAGGTTCGAATCCCGGCAGGGACGGAAACGGGTCAACTTTATGTGCAGATTCAGAGACGGTATTCATGTCCCACCCCCGTGTCACCACAGTGACACGTAAACGACTTCGATCTTTCTGCCATAAGTGCAGGTGGCTGATTACACCTAAACACGCAGACACCTGGGTAGCACGACTCTGTTGCTGCTAGCTTTCCACTGGGAAGAAGCGGCCCCAATATTCCAGCGTTGGAATGATAAAGTATTGTGAAATGAAAAGAAAAGAAAAGTGTTCTCCGGAGATAATGATGTTGTGTGCACTTACTTGTATTGGATGAGAGCGTAGGCATATGAGTTCGATATGAGTTAGTTCGTGTGTGTGTGTCTGTGTGTGTGTGTGTCTGTGTGTGGATGTGTTTGTGTGTGTGGATGTGTTTGTGTGTGTGAGAGTTTGTTTGTGCATGTGTGTGTGTGTGTGTGTATGGTTGTGTGTATGTTTGTGTGTATGCTTGTGTGTAAGTTGTGTGTCTGTGTGTGTGTCTGTATGCGTGTGTGCGAGTTTGTTCGTGCATCTGTGTGTCTGTGTGTGTGCGTCGGTGTCGGTGTCGGTGTCGATTTACGTGCAAAAGTAATCAAAAAACTCACCTCAAAATCAAACAGTGGTAAAATACGAACGAGAACGCTATCAGACGCTTTTGCTCGACCAGATGCATCGTTAACTTCAAAGTAATCCAACAAGGTAGCAAAATGTGTGAGATATATAATTCACTTTGCCGGTATCAACAAAGAGTCGCAGCGTCCTTCCCAGAATGCGTCTTTCTCTCCGGGGTACCAAGGACTAAGGTGCACGAAACGAAAACTGGGTTCCAGTCAAACGGGTTTCGGATTGGTTGACATTGTGATATCAACCAATCAGACTGCGAGGCGTGTTCCCATCCTATTGGCTGGAACTTACCTCCTAGTTTTGCTTCGTGCACCTTCAGCCAATCAGAGAGCGAGCGTGCGAGAACCCAAAGATGGTAAAGAGTCTAGCAAAATATCACGTGTGAAATGGTACAATCAGAATTAAAGGGCTTTAAATGCACAGAGAGAGAGAGAGAGAGAGAGAGAGAGAGAGAGAGAGAGAGAGACAGAGACAGAGAGACACAGAGAGACAGAGAGAGACAGAGAGAGACAGAGAGAGAGAAACACAGAGAGAGAGAGACAGAGAGAGAGAGACAGACAGAGAGAGAGACAGAGAGAGAGACAGAGAGAGACAGAGAGAGAGAGAGAGAGACAGAGACAGAGACAGAGACAGAGACAGAGAGAGAGATATGATGATTTGGACAAACAATCCCTTCTAACTTGGCACAAGCGGTGGTTGACATAACTCGACGAAAAATCATTCTGTAATGTTAAAGTAGCAGAGAACACTTGACGGGTCACACGGTTATCTCCCTGTTTTGCAGAGTGACAGTGAGATCATTCCGCACAAGGAGCTAATGGGTTAAGTGTTTCTCGGATGGTTAGAAATAGCACGGTTCTCAAAGACTTGGCCACGCGATTGTGTTTCGAGTTGATGACATTGTGAAACAGTCTTCAAGTATGTTAGGTTGTTGCTTAGCTTTCCGATAAATCGACTGTGCGTAGCGAACTTTTGATCCGTACGTCACTGCTAGCATGTATGAACGTCAGAGGTCAATCGATTCGACTTGAAAGTTCTCCAAACTTGTGTGACGCCAACCAGAGAAAAACACACTCACATGCCGTATATTCGGTTATAATACCGAGAGCGCACCTCCGGACCGCGTAAGTAAAGCGGTCCCGCCAAAACCACGGTTCGTGACCTCAATTGATAGCAAACTGTGTCTCTTTCAAACTACCTGCATTCTACATCGTGTGGATGCATAAGGTATTTATCTGGATTATGTGGGTTTTCTAAGCAAGAAATATACACGTAAACGAACATACGAACCGATTTGCTGTAGATCCGTCCATATTTTAAAGGTACTGAACTTGTCAAATCCAGGTGCACGGAGCCCCTGGGGCTTTTAGTCATACCTCAGGCAGCTATCCGTTAGAAGAACTACCAAGTTTCATTGACTTGCACCCAAAGAGTCAAGAACTGCGATTTTTTTACGAATTAATTTCGTACTCGGACCCGGCTGGTCTTGACCTATTTTTGGATCTAAATTTAGATCAGGTAGATCACCACATCATGCACAAAAAGACACGTCACTAGCAAACTATGTCAGACGTCATCATGAGTTTGTGTAAAACAAAATGGAGGCCGGAATCACTCAGTTGAATCGAACTCCGACCAAACACCACGTAATAACTAGGTTAATTTATGCACTCGCGTGAACAAGAAACTGTCGAGCTTCACAGATGTCGTCGTTGGGTAGTTTTGGGTTTGTTTTACTACCATAGGAGGATTTTTGAACTGTAAATGCACTCAGCTGCAACAAAAACGCAAAACGAAGGCAGTGAGCTGCACTGTGCCTTTAACTTGTTCGTCCTCTTTCACCTCACCCTGCATGATTCCTTGTCGATAGATGAACTGCTAAGCCTACCTATATTTTCATTGATGTCTCCCGCGCAGATTTGTAAAATTTCACCATTTAAAACGGTCTGGATTTTGCTCCAATTCAAAAAGAAACGAAACAGTCAAAACTGCCTGGTATCGCACCCCCGCAACGCCTGGATCGGAATAAAATTGCCTCCGTGTTGGAGACTATACACAGCATCACGATCATTGATTGAGCTAAAGAGACCGGGTGCGGAGGCGCACTCTCAATATAGCCTTGAATATACGGGGTGACTTGGTGACTTTGCAAAGACACCGGCAGTTGGTGGATGTTTTATGGTTTTTTGTTTTTGTTTTTTACCTTCTTGTTCATTTGCCTTGGGTCATGCGGTTGTAGTTTTGTTTTCGTTCCTACTTTACATTCGTCCGTTTTCTGAACGTTTACTGACAGAAACACCGATGGGAACAGACGACGAAACTCCGAGCGTTTCCATTGGCTTCGCTTTTGACTAGCAAAATGTAACCTCTTTCCAGTAACAAAGGGAAACCGGCGGTTTGTAACCTTTCTGCACTGTTTTTTTGGTCACTCAGCTACTCATGAATAAAAAGACGTTGACATTATGACGAAATGCATGAATATTTACAGAAGGATTTATCGTCGAGTTAATGTCAAACGGCGTTTATTCCAAATAAAAAGGATTGTTGGTCTAAATCCTCTCTCTCTCTCTCTCTCTCTCTCTATCTCTCTCCCTCTCTCTCTCTCTCTCTCTCCCCCTCCCTCCCTCCCTCCCTCCCTCCCTCTCTTCCTCCCTCCCTCCCTCCCTCCCTCCCTCCCTCCATTGCACACCGGTACGACCGAACTAAGGTAACGTTAAATTACTGTTGTGCAGCGGGTTGAAAGAATACCCTATACCTCCCTCCCTCCCTCCCTCCCTCCCTCCCTCCCTCCCTCCCTCCCTCCCTCCACCCATTGCACACCGGTACGACCGAACTAAGGTAACGTTAAATTACTGTTGTGCAGCGGGTTGAAAGAATACCCTATACCTCGGAGATATACCTTCACTCGGTCTCAACGACGTCACGTGACATGTTATATGGTGGAAGAGAATGCTGTCGCTTATTTTCCTTTTGAGGATGAGGGTTTAACATGGATCGGGAACTTACAGGACAACCGCGGCTGGATAGTTCTTTCCGTGACTGGGCATAGTTTCAGTCTTACCGAACTCAGGGTGGAAAATAAGCGACAACATTTTCTTCCACCATATAACATGTCACGTGACGTCGTTGAGACCGAGTGAAGGTATATCTCCGAGGTATAGGGTATTCTTTCAACCCGCTGCACAGCAGTAATTTATTGATACCTCTCTCTCTCTCTCTCTCTCTCTCTCTCTCTCTCTCTCTCTCTCTCTCTCTTTCTCTTTCTCTTTCTCTCTCTTTCTCTCTCTCTCTCTCTCTCTCTCTCTCTCTCTCTCTCTCTCTCTCTCTCTCTCTCTCTCTCTCTCTCTCTCTCTCTCTACAAGGTACAATTTTATGCTCGCTCATCACCTTGCTAATAACTAGGTCAGATTATCGGTTGTATGCTGTAGTTAGTGATAAAGTAGGGAAGAAGCCATGTTGGCGACTTTTCACTGATGGCGAATTCTGTGCTGTAATCATCTGAAATGATAAACTCATAAATAACTATGCTCATTAATTATGTATCAATTGAACATTAGAATTTATTACTTGAGCCATGTGACGAGTTCGACCCTGGGTAAGGGCGTTCGCAATTTTCTCCCCCCTTTCCTAACCTAGGTGGTGGGTTCAAGTGCTAGTCTTTCGGATGAGACGAAAAACCGAGGTCCCTACGTGTACACTACATTGGGGTGTGTACGTTAAAGATCCCACGATTGACAAAAGGGTCTTTCCTGACAAAATTGTATAGGCATAGATAAAAATGTCCACCAAAATACCCGTGTGACCTGGAATAATAGACCGTGAAAAGTAGGATATGCGCCGAAATGGCTGCGATCTGCTGGCCGATGTGAATGCGTGATGTATTGTGTAAAAAAAATCCATCTCACACGGCATAAATAAATCCCTGCGCATTGAATATGTGCGCGATATAAATTGCATACAATAAAAAAAAAATTTAAAAAAAAATCCCTGCGCTTAGAACTGTACCCACGGAATACGCGCGATATAAGCCTCATATTGATTGATTGATTGACGTCAGAGTCTGACAACAACTCATATTTACACGTTTAGCCAAAACTACCAAAGAGATAATGTTTGTGTTCGTTCAATAATAAAAATAAAATAAAAATAGAGAATGCTACATGGCTTGCTATGTCGTACCTGATTTACACGATTTTTTTTTTAAATATTGAACTGCAAGCGAAAGCGAGCTGTTCACTATTGAAAAAGCAACGAGTGTAAATCTGGTACAAAACAGCAAGCCATGTAGTATTCTGTTTATCCTATACTGTTCAAAAAAAGAAACGCATAGCTTGTAATATTTGGTTAATTTAGTTATATGGCTACAAGGATATCCACCAAACTGCAGAAAATGTTTATCTGGTCGTCGACCTTTCGTCCATTGCCACAAGTGAGCTCTGCACGTGACGCATGCGTTATCAGTGGCTACAATGTCAAAATTGCTCATTTGGCATGACCACTCGTCATGCTTCAGTGTAATCTCGTGAAACTCGGGGAATATTGAGCTCTCACCATGTCTTCCAAAACCCATAAAAGCGGATTGTTCGCCACAAAGAAATCAGACGACAATTCAGCGACGAAAGATGGCCCGATTGAGCAGAGAAGACCGCCAAATTGCATTGGGTCGTTTACAAGCAGGCCAAAGTCAAAGTGCAATCGCCAGGCACTTCCACGTGTCCCAGAGCACCATCAGTAGACTGTGGGTCAGGTTTCAAGCCACTGGCTCCGTTGCTGACTTGCCACGAGCGGGAAGACCAAGGGCGACAACTGCTGCTCACGACCGCTTCATACGGCTCCGCCACCTCCGGAATCGTTTCCTGTCGGCCTCATCTTCTGTCCAGGCTCTCCCCGGGCCACACCGATTATCGGACCAGACCGTGCGGAACCGCCTGCATGAAGCTGGTTTGAGAGCTCGCAGACCTCACAGAGGAGCTGTCCTCACCCGCCGCCATCGCCAGAACCGAGTGCAGTGGGGCAACCAGCACCTTCGCTGGACCGTCCGGAATCACTGGAGACACGTGTGGTTCAGCGACGAGTCCTACTTCCTGCTCCAGCGACATGATGGTCGGAGGAGGGTCTACCGGAGAGTAAACGAACGTTACGCGCCCAACTGTGTGGATGAGGCACCCGTTCATGGTGGTGGAGGCGTCATGGTGTGGGGGGCGATCAATACCGCTGGAAGAAGCACCCTGGTGCACGTCCAAGGGCGCATAACTGCCCAGCGATACGTGGAGGAAATTCTGCGCCCACACGCCCTTCCTCTTCTGGCGGACCAGGATGCCATATTCCAGCAGGACAACGCTCGCCCGCACACAGCACGACTCACCACCCAGTTCCTCACCGACCACCATGTCCAGGTGCTTCCCTGGCCATCCATGTCGCCAGACATGAACCCGATAGAACACCTCTGGGATGAATTGGACAGACGTGTGCGCAGGCGAGAAGAAGCGCCGGCAAATAACCGCGATCTATTGCAGGCACTTCAGGAGGAGTGGGACACCATCCCACAGCAAGATATCCGGCATCTGATCCAGTCCATGCCCAGAAGGTGCCGGGCAGTTGTTGCTGCTCAAGGCAGTCACACCCCCTACTGACTTGACAGCCTCGGCACCCAATCGTATTGATTGACTGATTGATTTGAAGATGCAAATGAACTGTGTGTGCATTCAACTGTGTCCATACCAAATTTCAAACAAATAATCTAAATATTGGATTTTCTGTTAATTTTTTCGAAAAATAAAACAAATTTGGCAAGTAGCAACTATGCGTTTCTTTTTTTGAACAGTATACATACTGTACTTACGTGTATTTTACTGAAAATGTCCTGCAGTCAAGGCAGCTAAATTGAAGACGCTTGTTTTGGAACCTCGATCTCTTCTAAAGCCTCGTGCAATCTAATACGTCAAAGTAAAAAAAAAACGTCACTCTGAAAATGTGGCGTGACATGTTAGTTCTAAAAATTCATCGAGGGTAATTAGCGAGCGCAATTTTTTTTTCTTTCTATAATGACGTTTGTCTCGGTGACTTTGGCATCATAAGCAGTGAAAAAACAGGTCCCTGCCAGACTTGCTTGACATGACCTCATTTACATGATATACACACGTGTGATTTAAACGATTATTATCTCACGAGTGTCTCTCTCACGTTTGTAGGATAAAAATGAATTCGAACTAGATTCGATGGGTACATAACTGTTCCATGCCTTTTTGACCTAAATATGACATTTAACACAGATCTTGACAGTCATTGTTCAAAAATGGTCCAAAATACAAGTAACATAAAATAGCGATCAAAATATTATGACCGTTGCTGGCGGCAAGCTATTCTGTTTTAAACAGACAAACACCTTCTCTTCTGCCGACGATGCAATGATAGAATAACGAGCCTTTTACGCACAAGAGTGCGGACATGCGAACATCTATGGAAAGCCGTTTGGCTCATAACCATTACACGCGTAATAAAACATAAATACACGTGTAATAAATAATTGATACACGTGTAATAAATGATTAATGCACGTGTAATAATCATTTTTTACGCGTGTAATAAATAATTCATACACGTGTAAGAAATGATTAAATACGCGTGTAATAAATATTTCATGCGCGTGTAAGAAATGATTAAATACGCGTGTAATAAATATTTCATGCACGTGTAAGAAATGATTAAATACACGTGCAGGAAATAGTTTATACGCGTGTAAGAAATGATTAAATACACGTGTAGGAAATTATTTAAATACACGTGTATTTAATCATTACATACACCCGTAATAAACTTAAAACTTGAATCGGAAAATATACGACATGCAAAGCAACAACTCTCGTCTATTCTACTTCCGGTTCGCGCGCACAACACTGACCGACTTCATCTGATAAAACAAGTAACTTACCTTTCCAATGCTGTGCGAGCCTGGGCAAAGGGGTTAAATTGTTCTCGCAAACCTTCTAAGGTGACATTGACGTTTGCCGCTTCCGCCATCTTGAGCTGTAAGCGTGCAAAGCGAGGCGATGAAGACGCATAGAGTGTTTTTCATGTGGATTCCCAGTCCGAGTTTTTAAGTCGCTTAACCACGTAACTCCTGCATTTTTAGGCTTGTATGAAATATTTATTACACGCGTATTTATTCATTTCTTACGCGTGTATGAAAAATGTATTACACGTGTATTTAATCATGTCATACACGTGTAAGAAATGATTAAATACGCGTGTAATAAATATTTCATGCGCGTGTAAGAAATGATTAAATACGCGTGTAATAAATATTTCATGCGCGTGTAAGAAATATTTAATACACGCGTAAGAAATATTTCATGCGCGTGTAAGAAATAATTAATACACGCGTAATAATCATTTCATGCGCGTGTAAAAAATATTTAAATACACGTGTAATAAATAATTACACGTGTATTTAAATATTTCTTACACGCGCATGAAATGTTAATTACACGTGTATTTAATCATTTCTTACACGAGTATGAAATATTTATTACACGTGTATTTAATCATTATGCTATTCCATAGCATGAGAAAAAAGATAAATTACACGTGCAATAAGAAATAAATACACGTGTATTAGTAATTTATTACGCGTGTATTTATGTTTTATTACACGCGTAATGGTTATGAGCCAAACGGCTTTCCATAAACATCCTCCCTTCCCCAAGCGTCACTCCTGATACGGTTGTCCTGACCCGGTCAGGAGAGTTGCCATATCACATGCAATACATCAAAGAAACTACAATGGGAAGAAGGATAACTTCCTCATTGGGCATGCTTAGAAATGAGAATGGCTAAATACGAGTTATTCCCCTTTTCTACATGCTGACCAGGCTGTCTCCTGCTTTGTCATGACTAGTACAGTCGATCTTTCTCATGCTGTGACTTGCTTTATTTTCACATTTTCGGTATTTAAAACAGCAAACACACACACACACACACACACACACACACATACACTGAAGAAGTTTCCATTCTGATTCGGTTATTTTATTTGGTGCTATATGTTTGCTTCACATTGTTTCTTTTACATTGCTTTAGGTATCCCAATTCGCTAAACACATCCATAATGCATGCATGGCTCATTCGAAAGAGGGCAACTGAATAACTGATGCCCAATAGCAATAAATACTGAACAACTGAACAATAAATAGCAATAAATGATGACAGCGCCAAGTTTTTAAGTACAAAGTGAAATCATGTGACTGGACAAAGGCACAATTACAAAATACAAATAAAAAAATCGAGGCTCATTTTAAGTTCTCAGCTCATGGGGAAGCATAAGGTGACCCTAGAAACCGAAATTAGGAGACCTCCCGCCCCCAGGGCAGACTAAAAAAAAAAAAAAGGGGGGGGGGGGGGGCTAATTTGTGAAAAAGTATAAAAGGAATCGAAAACTGTATACATGTATTTAGTTAATACCCCAAAAATTGTATAGTATATACAATGTCAGACCCTAAAGAAAGTTTGTTAGTCTTTGCTTAGGCAAAACAAAGCAAAATAGCCTGTTTACGGTATCCCGACCAACCCTATTTTTCTAGACCAACCCTAGACTTTTTTTTTGGCATTTGGAAAAAAAGAAAAAGAAAAAAAAATCAATTTTGTTCCTGTTTTTTTGCAAAATAATTTAAAAAGATGGTTATAAATTTTTTTTAAGAAAAGCCGACCTACCGACCCTCTTTTTGTGTGCCTATGTTACTGTAAACAGACTAAAAGGTACATCAGAAACAACACACCAGGGAGGGTCCAAAATTGTATCAAAATATAGATGGTAGGGAATTCAAAATAAAAAAAGACAATAGACAAAACATGTACTTCGGCTCATAGAGCCTTCTTTAATTTTTGACTCATTAAGTCCATGCTCCGAGAGTCCTTTTTTTAATTTTGAATTGCCTACCATCTATTTTTTTTATACAATTTTGGACCCTCTTTGTACGGAGAGAGTTGGCAATTGTTAATCACATTCTCTCATCTCATTGACTCTCCTTCAGCTCCTTGGTAACATGCGTTCCCGTCTCTGCCAGGATTGGACACAGCAGCAGATAACCGGTAAATATGTAACAGGCATAAATGGCAAAATAGCTCGCCTCGCCTGATAATATAAGAGACAACTGTTCTACTACAAAGTCTTTCTTGGGAGGCTTGGCTAATTTACTCGCTCGTTTTACACGGGGTTCCATCGTTTTCTTTTCTAATCGGAAAACCTTGCTCCTCAGTTTGTTGACCTTCTGCCAAAGTTCCGCTTCACGAGGGGATGGGAAGATGACGACTTTGATGCTTTACATCCTATGTCCTCCAGGATCGCCTGAATGTCATCTAAAAAAGAAAACACACATAAAATAACATAACCATAACAAGTTACAACCTGGAAGAAATTAAAACACGTGTAATTAAATCACAAAATGAAAATAAACAATAGCGTAGGAAGGCAGGCCAGAAATGAAGTGTATTAGCAACTATGGATACGATGTGGAACAATGATGGAATTGACCTTGTTTGGTACTGAATGGGTGAGGCCATTAGAACTGTACCCACGGAATACGCGCTATATAAGCTTCATATTGATTGATTGATTGATTGATTGATTAGGACAACAGTACCAGGTAAACTCCTCACACACCATGCCTCTTTCTTTCTTTCTTTATTTGGTGTTTAACGTCGTTTTCAACCACGAAGCTTATATCGCGACGGGGAAAGGGGGGGGGGGGGGGAGATGGGAATAGAGCCACTTAATTGTTTCTTGTTACACCATGCCTCTAACAGGATATGTTTCCCATCTTTACGTGTTGGAACTACAGGTACAATTTCATCCATCCATGCATCCGCCCTATACAGCTTCTTCTTCTTCTTCTTCTTCTTCTGCGCTCGTGGGCTGAAACTCCCACGTGCACTCATTTTTTTTGCACAAGTGGAATTTTACGTGTATGATCGTTTTTACCCCGCCATTTAGGCAGCCATACGCCGCTTTCGGAGGAAGCGTGCGGGGTATTTTTGTGTTTCTAAAACCCACCGAACTCTGACATAGATTACAGGATCTTTTTCGTGCGTACTTGGTCTTGTGCTTGCGTGTACACATGAAGGGGGATAAGTCACTAGCAGGTCTTCACATAAGTTGACCTGGGAGATCGGAAACATCTCCACACTTAACCCACCAGGCGGCCGCGACCGGGATTCGAACCCTCGACCTTCCGAGTTAATAGACCGACGTCTTACCACCCCGCCACAGCGCCCGTCACCCTATACAGCAATTATCAACTATGTAATGGATGGGTTTAAAAATTTTTTGATGTCAGGGTGTTCTTCATGGTTAAAAATCTCTTACCTGGTTGAACAATTTGTGCATCAGGCGACAGGTCGGTGCTGGCTTCATTTGTAGCTACCCTTTGCGATGGTGGCTTCCTCCCACTAGCAACCTGCAAATGCACAGCTCTTTAACTGACAAACTCACAACCAACACCCAGTCACAATGAAACAATTCTCCCAATTTCATGGCATTGGTCTTAGGCCACACAAAAAAGTGTATGTTTCTCGTAAGGCAAAACAAAAAATAATCTGTTTACAGTATCCGGACCGACCCTATTTTTTTCCCACCGGCCCTAGACTTTTTTGGGGCATTAAAAAATGAAATTAAAATATTCAGATGGCTAAAATACAAAAATAAAAAGCCGACCTACCGACGCTATTTTTGGAGGGCCTATGTTACCTTAAACAGACTTTTTTTGTGGCCTAACATGACTAAAGGTGGAGATTTTTTTTCTAAACTTTTTTTTTTAAACCATCTTTTTAACTTATTTTGTTGAAAAACAGGAAAACAATTGAATTTTGAATACCCCTTTTATTTTTGAAAATGCAAAATAAAAGTCTAGGGTCGTCGGGAAAACATAGGTAGGGTCAGGTGACCAGAAACATACAACTTTTTTGTTGTTGACGCCGACCCTATACTTTTTTTGCCATTTGGGGCTGTTTTTTGGCAAAATAAGTTCATCATATCATCATAATCAAGACGTCGATCCAAAATAAGTAACTTTTTTTGGTTGGCCTTATCATTTTTTTGCGCTAAATGCAAACAGGCATTATTTGATGGGAACAATGCTGTTTTTTTTTCAATTCTTACATCAGCCTCAAACTTGTCATTACTCAACCTGCATTTAATAGTGTGCTTCATTGGTTTGCAAAAACCTAAAACCAATAAATAAATAACCTTCGGTGGTGGATTGGGCACTGCAAACAATGTCGGGACAGCATTCCACACAAGTGATCCTCTCTGCAGGATTGTTTTACTGGTTGGCCTCAAAGTGATCAGTACAAAGCTTGAGACCTTGAACATCAGCTGGCTGCAGCTTTTCAAAGTCCTCTCGCCTTGTGAATTGCATCCATATTCTGCACCTAGTTTGACAATAAAAACAACAATGTTATTGTTAAACTAAGCAAAAAGGAAAGACAAAAAATAAATCAGATCTTCAGTCTAAATCTAACGCTCTGCCTGAACGCAAAACGGATGAGTGATGTACCTTTGTACTGTAATTTTCCCGTAAGCACGGTTTGATAAAGATTTCGGCAAATATGCCCACGGGTAGTTTGTCATCAAGTGTAAACTGTTGTTTTGTACTGACTGCTGACTCACACTCACAGTCGTAAGTACAGTGTACACATGCACACACAGGTACACACGCAGACACACGCGTACATAGTACAGCTAGTACAGAAATCTCAGGATGAACCGATCCATGCTATGTTTGTAATATTTCATTTGCATATTAGTTCTATAAATACTGTAGTATCATAGCAGACAAAAATGCCCAGAGACAGTTGGCTTATCTGAGTGAGTTGACTCGAGCCATTGCATTCTCATTCTGAAGAAGGTAAACCTGATGAAATAATCACTGCACAACCCACCTTTTTTCTTCTTTAGGGAACTTGTGGAAAGTTTTCCCGAAGCAGCTCTGTTTGTAACGGGCGTTCTTGCAACAAAAAGCCGAGCACAATTTACCACCACCTCGCACGCGATCGGTACCTACGCGATCCGCCATTTTGTTTTCGCCGTCAGCATGTGACTAGGGACGATAACCCACAAACACTTTTTCGCATTTTCTTCGCAAGTTCCACGTCTTCTTTATGTACAGTGTTTGAATACATGCAGTGCGACAACTACGTATGAAAGATGACCAGTTGATCTCTCTACATCCAGGTCAGTTGACCGACTTTCATCATCACTGACCCAACACTGGACACTGATATCGCATACGTGTGTGTGTGTGTGTGTGTGTGTGTGTGTGTGTGTGTGTGTATGCGCATGTGTCGGTGTGTGTGTGCGTGCGTGTGTGTATGTGTTTGTGTGTGTGTGTGTGTGTGTGTGTGTGTGTGTGTGTGTGTGTGTGTGTGTGTGTGTGTGTGTGTGCGCGCGTGGAGTTGCTTACATGCCAAGTCCTTCTGTCCTACTTTCAAATACAGTTACATAAAAGTCTCTATAATTATCTTTGTATTATAAAACGGAAAAAGAAGGAAGAAAAACTAACTTAAGAGGCGATAACATTACAGAGAGTGATGTAAGAAATACATGATTTCCATCCCTCATGGCCCTATTCCACACAGACCACGAATCCCACGATTCAAAATTTTGGCCACGAACTCCCGATTCCAAAAAATCGTAGTTAATTCGTAACAAATTCGTAGTACATTCGTAAGCATCGTAAATGAATTATAATCGATTCGTAGGTATTCCTAACTCATTCGGGGATTCGTTGCCAAAATGTTGAACAGCTCAAAACTTTTGCCACGAATTCCCGATTGCTCAAGAATTGCAAGAACTGACTACGAATAAAAACGAATTAGTTTGAGAACTTCACGAACTGAGAACGATTCAACTACGAATCCTAAAATGTATCAATTCGTGGTGATTCGCGGGATTCGTGGGATTCGTGGTCTGTGTGGAATAGGGCCATAACAGACGAGACTTTGCTACACTTACAGGGGAGATTATACATTAGGTGCTGCTGCTTGAGCGCAATTGGTGTGTTCTCTCCCTTACTAGGCAGGCCTGCACCAGTCTGACACTTTATTTTGGTCATACAAACTCAAATGTAGTGGGTTTTTTCGATTGAAGTTGGGTTTTTTCCACAGGCGCATGTGGCTTTATATTAAGCGATAATCGTGCGACTCTATCCCCTGTATGTTAGAAAATACGTAGTACGTTTTCTTACAAAGTTACGAAACTTTTTTTTTTTATTATTAACATTTATTTGACGATTCGGGGAAAAAAATTGGGGCCGTAGGGGAATCGGACACACACACACACACACACACACACACACACACACACACACACACACACACACACACACACACACACACACACACACACACACACACACACACACACACACACACACACACCTCGGAATCGGAAACATGGATTTTTTTCTTCGCTATTTCTACCTCTCAGACCTCAAAGCATATTAGGACATTTTAGCACATAATAACATGGACATAAGGTTGCCATGGACATAAGGTTGCCCCGTGTCCTCCCGGACCGGATTGGAACCCGCAACCCTTAGATCACAAGGGTGGTGCTAGCTCTACCACCCCAACTATCCGGCCCCAGTTAGTTGAATAAGACACTGTTGGTATCCAGGGTTTCATTTACTAGTGCGCCCTGCGCCATTGGCGCATTAAATCTGAAAATGTCCCATCAAATTGATATTACGTACCACTGCGCCACCAAACTTTACATCGAATTACACACACACACACACACACACACACACACACACACACACACACACACACACACACACATAAATAACACGATATAGCGGCTAATTCTCAGATGGCACCATATTGCACCATTTTGCATCTTTGGTCATAACGCGTACAGGCCTCTCTGGCGCTTCTTGCCTTCGACTATTAGTGCTAGGACTAGCTGCAGAATAGGGGCTGAATTGTTCGGATTGGTATACCAACATGATACTTTATACAGTTAAAAATACATCTCTCAGGATCCAAATGCCAGGGAGGGGCAACTTCTAAATGGTCTATGAACGAAAATATGACCTGTTTAGTAAGCATACCCTCAAAACGCACTTTTGCAGAAGGTGAACATTCAAAACACCAGTTCTTTGTAACTAAGAGTTTAGTTTACCTTTGAATTAACATTTATGTTTGCCTGTACCATGTTTCCAACATCAGGACAATAAACACACTGCAGGGGCGGATCCAGGGGGGGTTTCTGGGGTTTCCGGACCCCCCCCCCCCCCCCCCCCGCAGCCTAAAAAAAAAAAGAAAAAGTAATAAAAAAAATACATTTAAAAATAAAGAGAAACTGAAGGCTCAAATTGCACCAGATTCCTCCATTTTCCTTGATTTTTATCAACATTTTCCGGGGGGGCATGCCCCCGGGCCCCTCTAGGAGCTGGCCTTTGTCTTCTAAATGACGGTTTCGGAAGGTAGTTGGGTAATTTGCTGGCTCAGGTTGCACCAGATCGGTCAATTTTCCTTTTATTGGTAATCTAATTTGTCTTCTTAAATTTACTTTTTGAAGGTGTATTAGGGGAAGTTTCTTGGCTCAGATTGCACAAGATTGCTCCATTTTCGCGCCCACAACTAAACGCTTCGCGTTGTCGAATTGTCCCTTTAAGAAATTTGGAAACCCCCATGATGTGATCCGCCCCTGCACTGGCTATTGACGTTTTATAATTATATACAAATGAATCGGTTTTCTTTTCAAGAACGGTACCGTCTAGTAACAATCGCAAGCTTGCACATTGACTATTAAAATTATGCAAATGACAAATATATTCTTGCTAGTTGCTATCTTTTTGGAATGGGTTCATGATTCTGCTTTATTTTAAAGCAAAGACAGATGACACTACGACACTACATACTGATGTAAAACATACTGTCCGGTCAATTGTCTACAGATAAATTCTCAACAAGGTTGTAGAGGCCCTCCTATTTACAAAATTAATACTGTACGCGAAGCTGTATTTCTACTATTTGTTAACAAAGAAATGCATTTCATGCATAATGCCAGAGTTTGAAAAAGAAACCTGTAAACATAGTTTCTTCTATATCCATAGCGATTTACTCACATAACCGGTTCATGAATTCAGTCTTTCAGTCACGCTGGCATTTGCCATCACAGAAGCAAAGAGCAGTGCAGGGGACACCCGCTGTGGCACAGCTATACGGACCTCTACAACCTTTCTTGCAGCTGCATTTTACTAGTTCAGAGCAGATCTTAGATGCATCTGGAAGTGATGTCCAAACAGGCGAATAAGTTCCATCAACTTCTTCCCAGCCCCAGCTTGCAGGATCTGGAATCTCTGGCTGCGGAATGAGAGCTTCCTTCCAGATGATCTTTGCGTGTGTTTAAGAAGAGCAGCTTGAGTGGGTGGGGTGTTTTCCAGCATGCGCCCTTTCTTCGTGAACAGGTGTTTTCTGGCATGGTTCACCTTGTCGGAAACACTGGTCTTGTCGAACATCAACGAGACAAAGCGCTCAATCTGGCTGAACTTGTCCGGTGATGCAAGCACCAAAAGGAACAGCTGTGAATTCTGGATCAGACATCCACACTTTCCAGCATCTCTTCTTACTGACACCAAAGAAAGATGACACAGTGTCGCAGCCAGTCAGAGAATGAAACATCAGAGGTGCTGCTGATTTCTCTGGGCGTAGTCGTGAATAGGCAGAAGACGATAGTGGGATCCAGTACAAATGCAACCCACAGGTTTTCCAGCTGGAGGGAATGGTAGTGAGCTGTTGCAAGCACCACTACATCAGTGTCTAAATTCCTGATCATGACGTCAGTGTGATTCATTCTGGCCAGGTCAGAACAGTGTACAACCAGTCTGGTGTAAGCCTCTACGTGTGAACAAGGGGACAGCCTGGCTCTTTGGTCCTCACTAATGTCACTAGAACTAACAAAGTCCACACCTTGTGTTGCAATGACCACTTTCCCGTCTTCCTTGACGAGCTTCAGATTTTCAGACAGGATGAAAGAGCTCTTCTTTGTTTTGACTGTTTCGTAGGAATTCTGGCCAGTTGCGTGGCAGAGCAACGTCTCCTTTCACTCTTCTCCTCATGCCAGAGCCTCGTTTCTTCCTCACTGATGACTTCAGACTGTTGTCACGGTAACAGTCCCAAACAATGTCAACTCGATCAGCGTTAGACAGGCACATCAGGACATATGCTAAAAAGACAGAATCACTGTACTCTTGGAATGTTTGTGCTTGGCGTGGCTTCAGAATGTGCACCAGCGCAGCACCATCAATGAGAACAGCTGATACTTGTGGTTCAGTGAGTACTGGGTCATGAGTTTTCTCAAAACAGTGCAGGAGATCGCTTTTGTTGCCGTGGCGCAATTCTCCAGAATCTGAGATTGATGGAGGGAATGACTGGTTTTCGTGCTGAAAGAATTCATCAAGGTCTTCTCCTCTAGCCTGACATCCAACATACAATCTTGCAAACAAACCACAGTTGGTCTTGGCTGTCTTCAGCTTCAGATTCTTGGTCATCTGAGTAGACTTGTTCTGATTTCTGAAAAGGGCTACTCTGTTAAGGTGAATTGGGTCTGACAGTGGCTTTGACCTTTGCAGCAGCCTTTCAGCTAGTTTCAACCGGCTCAATCTGTCCGAATTATCTTATCATGGCTTACCCGTGAAGTGCAAAACCCTCGTCTGGCCATGTGAGCCAGTCCCAACATCGTGAGACGTGACTTGTTGTCAACTTGAGGGTCAATCTTCAAAGCAGCTTCCCGAATATGTGACTCAAGCTGGTATGTAGAA
>NC_090254.1:44691853-44699353 GCF_037325665.1 Littorina saxatilis | reverse complement strand
AGGACACAAAATTAAATAGTTTCAAACACTTTTTGCAAAACAAAACAAAATAAATGTTGGCGTATATGGGTTAAGACTTTCCAATAAAAGACTTCCTCCTTTCTCAGATGTTCTGTTTATAGCCTCTGTAATTTCGTTTTGAGAGAAATTCAAGTTTTACGCCCTCACAGCAAAGCCATTAGGGGAATGTTACCGGTGTAGGATCCGGTCCGGTCCCCCCTCTGAAGTAGTCCCCCGGGGGACCAATTCGTGGCAAAAACTGCTCTATAATGGTCCCCCCTTAGACATCCAGCCTCGTTTTTCTTAGGCATTCAAGCCATTTTCAATCTATATCTTCGTCCGGTATTATGTAGTGCACAGACAGCAATCTCTTTGACTATATTTTGCAGAAAATAAAATAGATCTGATTTATAATGCCGTTCAAAAGAAAAATCACATGAAATAAAATGAATAATAAATAAATACTGATAAGAAGAAATGAAACCAGTCTCTGATTCTTTCCTTTCTTTTCTCTAAAATTGCTGGTAACATTACTAACATTGTAACAAGAAAAACGAGGCTGGATGTCTAAGGGGGGACCATTATAGAGCAGTTTTTGCCACGAATTGGTCCCCCGGGGGACTACTTCAGAGGGGGGACCGGACCGGATCCTACACCGGGTTTTAACCCGACTTTAGATGAGATACACAAGTGTATGCGTGTTTAGGTGGTATCAGCCACCTGCACTTATGGCAGAATGACCGAGGTCTTTTACGTGCCACTGTGGTGACACGGGGGTGGGAGATGGATACCGTCTCTGGGTCTGCACATAAGGTTGACCGGTGTCCGTCCCGGCCCGGATTCGAACCAGCGACCTTTCGATCACAAGTCCAGTGCTCTACCACCTGAGCTACCCGGGCCCCCTTACCTCCGTTTTGGAGAAATTCAAGTTTTACGCCCTCACGGCAAAGCCATTAGGGGCATGTTCCCGGGTTTTAACCCGACTTTAGATGAGATACACAAGTGTATGCGTGTATACCGAGGTCTTTTACGTGCCACTGTGGTGACACGGGGTGGGAGATGGATACCGTCTCTGTGCAGTACCTCCTTTTCAAGTCTCCCTCCCTTTTTATGTCCTGATTTGCTAAGACTTGTGACGGTCGCGAAAGGAAAGTTCCACCGTAACAGTAATATTGCGCAGAGCAAAATACAGAACAAATAGACTGCCAACGTTCCAACATTTAGAAGAAAGAAAACAAGAAGTATGTTTATGAGTGTGTATTACTTTTAGTCTGTGCCCTTGACATCATCCAACCACTTCTCTCCCCTTTCATTCATTTCCGTTCCTAGAGTTCCTTCCCCTTTTTGCGTGTTTCCCCTCCATTTTCTTTCAAACCCTGTTCGTTCCGTGTTGCGTCTGCTTTTTGTTGTCTTTTGTGTTCTTTTCCTGATGAAGCTTCCAGAAGCAAAAATTCGTAATCGTCTTGTGTCGTCTTTGTATTGGTGAGTACAGTAATCCTTTGTTTTTTAAAGAAGTATGTTGTTGGAACGTTTAAATTTTGACAAACAAAACGTTACGTTCACAGATATTTTGATCCAGCCGTCTTTAAGTGCAGAGACAGACAAATCATTGCTTCGCTTGTGTCATACTGCAAGCGGCTGAACATTTTGTCAGAAAAGTTTATTTTCTGTATAATTAGTGTGTGCCTGTCTGTGCACTTAAAAGACTGGGTCGAAATATCTGTGAACGTTTTGTTTTGTTTTGTCAATAATTAAATGTTCCAACAACATACCTTTGTTTTGTTTTTTTGTCAAAATACAGGTTCAGCGCCTAGACATGTTAATGGAACTTTATCTTGCAAAGCTAGCAGAGACAAGGCGGACAAAGGCAGGCACTCATACATACACACAGTACATACTCATTTATCTTGTTTTTTGCATTATATTTCCTACCTTGTGATACTTCTGCATGTTCAACTCGTCCTGATACAAACAGAATACTCAAACTGAGGAAAAGTACTCCGCTGAAGAATGACATTTTCACCGTTCTTTTTGTTGTTGTAATTGTTCAAGACAACGGTTCAGGTTTGGTCTTCAAAGAAAATATAAATGTTAGAAAATGCAGTAAAACTTAAAACTTATTTGTTGTAATGTATTACGCGTGAAAATGCTGAGAGAAAACTACAGCAAGATAAGACACGTAACCCTTATTCACTGTCCCAGATCCAGTGCCAAAAAGCTGTGGCTGTTAAAGATAAAGAGAAGTACTTAATCTGGAAGAACTGCAATCTGCAGACAGATAGTCACTGACACGGACACACACACACACACACACGCACTTGCACACACTCACACACACACACACACACACATATATATATATACACACACACACACACACACACACACACACACACAGATATAGAAAGACAGTCAGAAAATAAGAGAGTTACACAGGCACACAAACAGACAGACACACAGGCACACAAAGAGACCCCAACTATCACCTTCCCACAAACAGACAAGAGCAACATACGCATGGTTGACTATGCCAGCAGCCCATCCCGAGCTCTCAGCCATACTTCACCCCACTGACAACTCCCCACGGCGTTCAGAATGAAGAGGAGACGGAGATTCTAAACAGGCTCATCCACCGTTGACTCCTATAACGAGATCCTTTCTTCCTCAATCTTTCGCTTCCTCGACGACGGATCCATAACGTGCGCTCCATTGGCCATAACCTCTGGCCTCCAAACTTTCTGGATGACGGGGTGTTTTGAGACTCGGCCGTTTTGACCAAGGAGTTGAGAAAGCAATGTGTAGCTAATGGACCGTTCTGAATCTCGGTCCGAGTCTATGCCCGCGTCCATTACTTTTTGATTCTTTTAGAACCGGATCCAATGTCCCTGTCCACTATTTCATTTCTTTAGGTTCGAGTGTGATTTCTGCGTCCATTAATTTGTGGTTTTCTTGTAACCTGAAATTCCTTTAAGACCGAATGTTTGACTGTTTACATGAACCGTGAAGTTGTATTTGAAAGGTGGATTGGATCGTTGATCTCAGGTCATGTAGAAATCGGTGTTGGACATGGAACTGGACAAGAAACGCTTCTGCTTGGTGATTTTGTGAGTCGTCTGAGACCATTCATCATCCCGTCTCTTTCACAAGGCAGCTGTTCTTGCGTTCGTGGCCTGGCTCACTTGTTAAGGTCATCTTTAATTGAGCTCGAAGTTGACTTCACATAGAATTCGCGAAATATTTTTACCGAAAATTCAGTGCCGAACCTTTGTGCAGCCACCTTCGTGAAGTAGACTTCTTGAAATCGACTTTGCTGAATTCATATCAGGCTTTAGAGACTTAGATTCCTCCGAAAGCGGCGTATTGCTGCCTAAATGGCGGGGTAAAAACGGTCATACACGTAAAACTCCACTCGTGCAAAAACACGAGTGTATACGTGGGAGTTTCAGCCCACGAACGCAGAAGAAGAAGGAGAAGAGACTTAGATTCTAGGAAGTTGATTTTACCCCCATCAAAATAAGATTATGGACAGACAGTTGCCTCTCATTTGGCAAACGGTTGCAAAGTTCTGGTAAAAATTAAGAATGCGTGATAAAATAAACATCTGTTCACATGTGTTCATATCATGAAAATGAGGACCGGCACGGTTGGCCTAGTGGTCAGGCGTCCGCCCCGTGATCGGGAGGTCGTGGGTTCGAACCCCGGCCGGGTCATACCTAAGACTTTAAAATTGGCAATCTAGTGGCTGCTCCGCCTGGCGTCTGGCATTATGGGGTAAGTGCTGGGACTGGTTGGTCCGGTGTCAGAATAATGTGACTGGGTGAGACATGAAGCCTGTGCTGCGACTTCTGTCTTGTGTGTGGCGCACGTTTTATGTCAAAGCAGCTCCGCCCTTCGTGGTCGGCTGGGCGTTAAGCAAACAAACAAACAAAATGTAAATGAGGTCGGGTCAAACTACACTCTGGTTGAGTCCTCAGAAATAATGTTCCATTGTTCGTATATACAAAGTAGCCGCGCCATAGTTCAATCTCTAAAAACTTTGTTGTTTATTCTATTAAAATTTGGAGAACTTACACGTGACACAATACATTATATTTCCTTTTGTCGTTAAAGATTACACATTTGAAAAAAAGTCTTCGAGTTTTACACTCTGACCTCAGTGACACAACATCGCAAATGTTGTGTTTATTTCTTTTTATATCGTTCTTCAAAGCAGTTTCCTCTTTTCTTCGAAATCGAACACATTGTGCTCAAATCTAACTGGCGCAATGTTCAAATTAAATCGTCACAATGTTTGAACAGGCAAACTACAGAATGAATTATTGTAAAGTCGAGTAAAATGGTTCAAGTTCGAAAGTAAGTCATAAATGGTTGTTCCACTGCAGAAAGACCACTAGCTGTTTGGACGAAAAGAAAAATATCGAGAAAAGAAGCCAGCAAAATAAGCCATCAGACCAGTCAGCCAGCAAAGCCAGCAGTCACATAGCCAAGCCGGGCGTGAATAGGATGAGCTGTCAGTCAAGCGTGAAAGGGATCATATGACAGGAGAGGCCACGCCCCCTACCTCTCAGCGAAAAAAGCCAACCCTCGTAGAGTCACTCTACGCATTGTGGTGTGGCTCTGTGCTCTATTGGTGACAGGGACATCGCGCATCACAAGGCGCTTTATGTCTGCCAATGGCGCCTTTAACTTTCCGTGAAATGTTTGATTCTTGCAGAAAATGAGGAGGCATGCGCAGAGGAGGGGTCCACTCTCACCACATAAGCGGCTTTGTCCACTGGGGGGGGGGGGGGGGAGGTAAGCAGGGCATGGGGGTGGGGGTGATTCTTGTTTTGTTGGCACCTTTGGGAAGAGAAGCGAGAGAGAGAGGGGTAGGGGGGGGGAGAGGGAAAACAGAAACAGAAACAGAAACAGAGAGGGATTAGAGGCAGAGAGGGGACGGGGGGGGGGGGGATTACAGAGAGACAGAAGCAACGAGACATTGGCAAAGAGAGAGAGAGAGACAGAGATGGAGAGAGAGAGAGAGTGAGAGAAAGAGTGATGGAGAGAGAGAGAGAGAGAGAGTGATGGAGAGAGAGAGATAGAGAGAGAGTGAGAGAAAGAGTGACGGAGAAAGAGAGAGAGAGATAGAGAGGGAGAGAGAGAGAGGCAGAGAGAGAGAGAGAGATGGAGAGAGAGAGAGAGAGAGAGAGAGAGATGGAGAGAGAGAGAGAGAGAGAGATGGAGAGAGAGAGAGAGAGAGGGGGGGAGAGAAAGAGAGAGGCAGACCCACCGACCGACCGACAGACACAGAGAAAGGGGGGAGGGAGGGGTCGGAGAGTCGCTTGTTGAAAAAGTAATTTCTTCGCGATATCGTTATTAACTCGCTGTTCTCCTTGTTCAGGGAAGCTTGCCTAAACCTGTCAGCTTTGTAGACCCCTCTCAATCTCCTCCCCCTCCTTCTCTTTTTCTATTTTTTTTTTCTACTTTTATAATTCGAGGAGAAAAGAAATCCTTCACGACGAGCGTCTTGTGACGGAGGGGAGGCAACTCGCGAATAATGGTCTGGCAATGACTACCTCCCTTTACAAACCGCGCGACGCCATTTTGGTCTCGGCGCCATGCGGCGTAGGGTTTTCAGACAGCTCGGACCGGAGAGAAGGGAAAGGAAACTATGAAACCATTTAACTCCGCCGGCCGCGATAAATTGATTATATTCTCCGGGCTCGCGCTCCCGGTGATATATCCCTTTTTGATTCCACATAGACGAAAGGGGCTTGCTTCAAGTGTGGCCATTGTCGGTGCTGAGACGATCTCCCCAGCGCGCCTCTCGGAGCCACTCTGTCTGCTAAAGCCCCCCGATCCCTAAATTTCCTGCTACTCCCGTACCTTCCTGCCGAACCCGTCACCACCCCCACCCCCTCCCCCACACACACGCTGACTTCCATCATATCAGTCGTCCAAGTCATTCTGCTTCTGCCCCTCCCTTTTCGAAGAGATGTTTGTATCCTTCTTAGTGATTTAAAGGCTCAGTCCTTTTCGTCTTCTTCTTCTTCTTCTTCTTGTCGATCACAATCTATACTGTCAGCCCGGACAGCGAGACGAATGATGCCGTCTTCTCCAGGTCTTTCTTTCAGCTTGCAGTGAAGGGAGACAAATGATGCCGTCTTCTCCAGGTCTTCCTTACAGCTTGCAGTGAAGGGAGACAAATGATGCCGTCTTCTCCAGGTCTTCCTTTCAGCTTGCAGTGAAGGGAGACTACAGCTGGTCCTTCTCATGAAAACTGTTTTAGGCCAAAAAAAATAGGTCTGTTTACGGTAACATAGGCCCAAAAAATAGGGTCGGTAGGTCGGGATTTTTTTTTTGTTTGTTTCCAAAAAACCATATTTTTACGTTATTTTGCCAAAAAAACAAGATTTTTTTTTTCCCAAATGCCAAAAAAAAGTCTAGGGTCGCGCGAAAAAACTAGGTCGGTCGGGTTACCGTAAACAGACCTTTTTTTTTTTTTTGCCTTAGCTGATTATCTCAGATTTGCCAAGGTTTTAACACGAGATAAGATCATCCGTCCACCTGGACACATACTAAAAGTTAACAGCCTTGCAGGTAACTTTCTGTACAGCGGCCGGTATGACTAAAAAAAAACTATTGTTATCACTGAGTACATGTAAAATATTGATTTTTTTTCTTTCTTCAAAGACGCCCAGAAATAAGCGAGGAAAAAGTAGTTGAAGACGTGACGTTCAAATCCCCTCTCCTCTGGTCGTTTCAAGTTGTCTCTGCCCCCTCCCCCTCCCCCTCCCTCCCCCCTCTTCTTTCTGTTCCTGTGCGAAGATGACACAAAACCTTGATCTTCTTCTTTCGGACGGTTTTGTCAAAACACCAATCGCCGGTTTGACGAATTATTTCTATAAATGGTCGTACACAATTTCATAGGAAAAAAAAAAAGCATTGAGGCCAATGTTCGAAGAATGTGTTTTTTGGTGAGGGAAAAAAACATCATTTTGGCTATTCACACACTAGACGACTAGTTGATGCAAACTTCTGTCCGTTTCAGATCTTCTAGGAACAATCGGCTTCCCGTCAAAAGCTCAACAACTGAAGTTTAACCGATCTGGTGACGCTTTCTTTCACACGTGATAAGACCTTCTTTCTACAGTCGGACACCTATGAATTGTCAACAGCCTGGTTCCGGTGCAGAGTTTGTGGGAATTGTTTTTGTCAATTGATTTCTTAAAAGCCCATGAGTGATGCCTTGAATATTTTACACAGGAATGACTGTGCCTTTAACTATTATTAAAAATAATGGTCTCAGTTCGCGGTCATGAAAAAGCTCACTGAAGCTCGCATTTTTCATGATCCGCAAACTTCGACAATTATTTTTAATAATCACTGAGACTCGGCATGTAACCTCTACATATTGATTGATTGATGACCCACTCCCCTCCCCATGTAAGACCCCACGATTTAAGACTCCCTCCCTTTTAAGACCCTGTTTTCTCAGATATTCTGTTCATAACCTCTGTA
>NC_090254.1:44684353-44686853 GCF_037325665.1 Littorina saxatilis | reverse complement strand
ACCTTCAACGGAACCAGAAACACAGGTCTTTCCCACATGCTCAAAATGACATTGGACAAACAAACATTTATCCTACATACATGTGAGACACTACTCATGACATAACAATATCCTTCACCACAGTTCATGTGACTGAGTTCATGTAAAACTAGTCTGGCAGGGACCTCTTATTCCACTGCGAATGATGCCAGAGTCACAGAGACAAACGTCTTTATGGAAACACTTTTGCCTTTGATGTTTCCCCTGAAAGACTTGTTTAAACAAACACGTCACGCAATACTTTCCAGAGTGACGTTACTTTGACGTCAAAGATTGCACGAGGCATTGTAAGAGATCGAGGTTCCATAAGAAACGTCTTCAATTTGTACGCGTCGACTCAGGGATGTTTTGAGCTGAAGGCATGTAAGTACAGTATGTATATAAACACAATACTACATGGCTTGCTGTGTCGTACCAGATTTACACTCGTTGCTTTTTCAAATATTGAAAAGCTCGCTTTTACTCGCAGTTCAATACTTAAAAAGCAACTTGTGTAAATCTAGTACGACACAGCAAGCCATGTAGTATTCTCTATGTCTCCATGGAAGAATTGGTCCGTCACACGTCGCACCAGAAGACACACTGTTTAACCCTACATACCCGGGGTAGAGAGCATGTCGGGTATCGAGCTACCTCATACTGTGACGCCAAGAGAGGCAGCATTCTTCCTGTGATAGGCGAGCCTGAGTTCCACAGACGACCAGGGCGGCCATTTATTCAACACTGACTGCAGCAAATTAGCTTTCGGGGACCTAAAAACATGCCTGACGCCATGTTCTTTCTATGCTGACGTGTTTGCAAATTGCGAGCCTCGCTTTGCATTCACGAGAATACGCGAGAACAAACGTTATTTTGTGTCACCGAAGGCGGAGCCCGTATAGCATATTCAAAAGTCAAACCTTTTCTGGTCTCGTTTTCTGTTCTTTATTTTCCTTTTCATTAATATCGCATGAAGGTTTTTAATGGTCGCGTCGGCTTTGCAAAACTAATTCCTCTGCTGAATGAGACTTAATCAGTTAAGGTTCCCGTGTTGTATACATTACCGTTGAGAAAAAGTGACAGTAATTGAGTTGTCACATATTTGTACAGGAGGTAATTTCTGTTTTGAGAAGCTGGTCAGATTTTGCGAATGTCACCTGTTCTTGGGTGGGAAGTTTACAAAGTACTTAGAATGGTCAACAATTCATAATGCAAGGTCGCTGATCAACTCAAGTCAAAAAAAATATTCATGTTACTTCTTCCTAACAACATGGGGCCTGCTTATAGGACGGAGATGTTTGCTCTCTCTGTCTCTCTCTCTCTCTCTCTCTCTGTCTTTCTGTCTTTCTGTCTCTCTCTCTCTCTCTCTCTCTCTCTCTGTCTCTCTCTCTCTCTCTCTCTCTGTCTTTCTGTCTTTCTGTCTGTCTGTCTGTCTGTCCCTCTCTCTGTCTCTCTCTGTCTCTCTTTGTCTCTGCCTCTCGCTCTCTCTCTCTCATTCTCTCTCTCTCTGTCTCTCTCTCTCTCTGTCTGTCCCTCTCCCTCTCTGTCTCTCTTTGTCTCTGCCTCTCGCTCTCTCTCTCTCATTCTCTCTCTCTGTCTCTCTCTCTCTCTCTCTCTCTGTCTGTCCCTCTCCCTCTCTCTCTGTCTCTCTCTCTGTCTGTCTGTCTCTCTCACTGTCTCTCTCTGTCTCTGTCTCTCCCTCTCTCATTCTCTCTGTCTGTCTGTCTCTCTCTGTCTGTCTCTCTGTCTCTCTGTCTCTCTCTCTCTCTCACTGTCTCTCTCTCTCTCACTCTCTCTCTCTATCTGTCTCTCTCTGTCTATCTCTGTCTCTCTGTCTGTCTCTCTCTCTCTCTCTCTCTCTCTCTCTCTCTCTCTCTCTCTCTCTCTCTCTCTCGTTTGTTGTGAACAGTAGAACATGTATTGAATACATGCACAAACTTCACCCTGCTGCGGAACCAGATCTGGCCAGAAGGAGCTACACTGGAGACCAAGCTCTGGGGAACGTCAGAAGACCTGAAAGCGACGTTCCAGTTCACGACAGCAGCGGAACTACGACCCTAGACACAACCGTCGAACGCAGAAGTTTGTTGTGAAGGCTCTCTATGTATAAAAGATACAGATTTGACACGATCAGCGTGTATTTATTTTTCGACCGATTCCCACGAAGCTGGCGCCGATGCCGATTGATTAAGTGTCTTAACTAATTTGCGACACTAAATATATGCTTTTGTGTTGGTTTAAACATTCCTTTGTTCAGATGCATAAATACAAGGCCATGGAGTGTATAATGTCATAAAGGAGCACAACAAGATGAACTTATAAATGTGCTTTTAGAAACAAAAGAATGATGTGGCTAACAATATTGTAAATGTATGATATTTAAACCAATCAAAACAACAGCAACGACAACGAAAACTGCAACAAGTACAACGTCACAGAAACACGAAATAATATGGAGTATTACATACATGCTTTTGTGTTG
>NC_090254.1:44664353-44679353 GCF_037325665.1 Littorina saxatilis | reverse complement strand
ATTCTTGCTTCCATCAAGGGCTTTGAAGTGGTGTCAGTTCCTCTGTCGACCCGTTAAGCAGACAATGATACATACTTGTTTTTTTTACACCAGTTAGCAGAACAAAAGTTAAGAAATTAACAAAGATAAGAACATTGATTACACAAAAAGATAACTTTAAACAAGTCGCGTAAGGCGAAAATACAACATTTAGTCAAGTAGCTGTCGAACTCACAGAATGAAACTGAACGCAATACAACGCAGCAAGACCGTATACTCGCAGCATCGTCAGTCCACCGCTCATGGCAAAGGCAGTGAAATTGACAAGAAGAGCGGGGTAGTAGTTGCGCTGAGAAGGATAGCACGCTTTTCTGTACCTCTCTTCGTTTTAACTTTCTGAGCGTGTTTTCAATCCAAACATATCATATCTATATGTTTTTGGAATCACGAACCGACAAGGAATAAGATGAAAGTGTTTTTAAATTGATTTCGACAATTTAATTTTGATCATAATTTTTATATTTTTAATTTTCAGAGCTTGTTTTTAATCCAAATATAACATATTTATATGTTTTTGGAATCAGAAAATAATGGAGAATAACATGAACGTAAATTTGGATCGTTTTATAAAAACAATAATTTTTTTTAAATTTTCAGATTTTTAATGACCAAAGTCATTAATTAATTTTTAAGCCACCAAGCTGAAATGCAATACCGAAGTCCGGGCTTCGTCGGAGATTACTTGACCAAAATTTCAACCAATTTGGTTGAAAAATGAGAGCGTGACAGTGCCGCCTCAACTTTCACGAAAAGCCGGATATGACGTCATCAAAGACATTTATCAAAAAAATGAAAAAAATGTAAAAAATGTCTGAGGATATCATACCCAGGAACTCTCATGTCAAATGTAATAAAGATCGGTCCAGTAGTTTAGTCTGAATCGCTCTACACACACACACAGACACACACACATACACCACGACCCTCGTCTCGATTCCCCCCCTCTATGTTAAAACATTTAGTCAAAACTTGACTAAATGTAAAAAATCACACAATATCATAACAAATGTATTTTATCTTAGAGGATTTTAAAAATCAGTTTAGAGAGAAATGTCATCTGGAAAGGCACTATTAAAGCAGTTTTTGAACCGAACAGACACACACAATACTTTCTGACCAAATCAAGCTAACAAGTAGACCAACAAAGAAACAAAGAACCAATGAAACAAACAAACAAACAAACATACACAACAACAACAACAAAACAACAATAACTGCAACTTGGAACCATAGCTTGTCGTTTTTCATTGATATAATTATTTGAATACAGTATTGCTCTTTGCAAACAATTTAATAAATTGTTTGAATCAAACAAGAAAACAAAGCTTCATCATCGCCATACCACACTCTCCGAAAGCGGGAATAAAATCAGAGAAGTTCCCAAATGCTGTCGACTAAATATCAAAACGACCCCAAGAAGTTTACTATAGCTGTTCCATTAAATGCTTCCCCGCCCCATACCCGCCCAACGGCTCCACCCCTTTTTATTTTTAATTGCTCCGGGTAGGCGTATACCCGTTTGATTTCCACCCGACAAAGGCAGCTTTGCCGGTGTGTTGGAAAGCTGCACGCTTAATGATTTGGAGTAGATGGCTTGCTGATGAAATTTTAATGACGCGGACTTTACACAAGTTGAAAAGAAGTCTTTAGCAGCTGGTGGTACGTGATGCGGTTTCTTTTGTCTGGAGAGAGGAGTTGTTTAATCTGTTCGCCGTCTTAGGTACTTACTTTATTCGTTTGTTTGTCTGGAGAGAGGAGTTGTTTAATCTGTTCGCCGTCTTAGGTACTTACTTTATTCGTTTGTTTGTCTGGAGAGAGGAGTTGTTTAATCTGTTCGCCGTCTTAGGTACTTACTTTATTCGTTTGTTTGTCTGGAGAGAGGAGTTGTTTAATCTGTTCGCCGTCTTAGGTACTTACTTTATTCGTTTGTTTGTCTGGAGAGAGGAGTTGTTTAATCTGTTCGCCGTCTTAGGTACTTACTTTATTCGTTTGTTTGTCTGGAGAGAGGAGTTGTTTGATCTGTTCGCCGTCTTAGGTACTTACTTTATTCGTTTGTTTGCCTGCTTGTACAATCTGTCTTTCAATCATTTGTTTGCTCAACCATTTTGTTTGTTTATTTTGCTTACAGTGGATGTGTGCATTGTGTGCTTTACGTTCAAGCAACATTACTAATTACAAAAGAACGGGAAAAAAGGGACATGAACAAAATAAAGCAAACAACGAAACAAAAACAAAAACAAATAAATAAGCAAACAAACACTATCACGTTTTCGGTCGTTAATTTTATAGAAAAAAAATTATATATATATAAAAAAAAATTACCAGCACAACACCAAAATTAATGTTGATTAACATAAACAGAAACGTAGAAACTGTGCATGCCTCATTCACACATTCGCGCATGCTGGAATACGCTTTCTTCATATCACAAAAAATATGCGTCCAGAAAAATAGCTGCCACAACATAAGCCAAACAGAATAAGATGGATGCACGCCTAACACATTCGCGAGTTTTGAGACACGCCTTTCTTGAAATGAAACAAAATAATATATCATGTTGAGCAAAATGGCAGCAATCGCTGTGGGTTGTTATGCAGTTTTGCTGATTGAAAATGTTGCTGACAGCTCTTTATATCACGCTTATCCCGTGGTAACAGCTCGAGATAGGCAGTGTGCAACTTATAACTAAAATGAAATAGGCAGAAACCAAAGAAGTGTTTTTTGCTTTTTTCTCAAAACATAAAAAAACAAGAGGCGAAGCCTTCAAGGCTCCCGTAAGAAATCAACAAACAGTAACACAAACTCACTCACTCCGTAACACACACGCACACACTCACACACACACGCACACACACACACACACACACACAGTTAAAACTAACGCATCATATCAACTCCATGTATAATTTTCAAAAGAAGGCAAACAGATAAAATGACTGTGTATTTGTTGTTGGTGCAGTTGTCCTTGAAGGAGATCTTGTGCAATCCTCACACACACACACACACACACACACACACACACACACACACACACACACACACACACACACACACACACACACACACACACACACACACACACACACACTCACTCACTCACACACACACACGCACACACACACACACACACACACACACGCACGCACGCACGCACGCACGCACACACACACACACACACACAAACATACCGTGACAAAACCGCACAAGCACGCACGTACACACAGACACACATTTAAACTGCATCAGCATAATTGTTGCTTGCCCGTCGTAAATCAGCAGTATAGAGGGCACTGTGTTCATTTGCAAATCTACCATCAGCTTATCTGTCTTTTGCACTGCAGACACTAAGCAATAGGTACCTGCCATGTGGCCACTTTTTCCACTGCTGTCCTCAGTCCTATACTTTTCATCAAGACTTGTCACCATGCCGAGTGGATCTAAATTCGGAAGTCTTCATGTGGCTGAGGCATATCTGACATAGCGTCGATCTTGTTGTAGGTTAACCTCCTTTCTGAAACAAATGGCAAAATGCGATTAGTTATGATGACTACAACCTACACAAATATAAACAGTGTTTTGAAACAGAATAGTCAGGTTATACAAGCCACTTTACCTATGCAGCATGGTAACCCTACAATATGCGAAACATGTCAACTGACTGCAGCAGCCTGGTTCTTAAAATAATTCTGACGGTCAACACAGTCAACACACTATTCACAGTCCATTTTAAGGAGCAACGGAGGTACTCTCTGAGGGTCTTGTTTAAATGATAACGATCCACTCTGGAGGAAAAAAAACAAGGGAGGAAAAAAGAAACCACATCAACCGCAGAAAAATGCAGAATCACATGTACCATTATCTACAAACAAATGCCACTGTGCAAGCTTTCTTTGGACGACTGTCGTTGTCTCAAAACTCGCATTCTACCTTCTGTCCGAAAGAATCTAATCTTACGTTGTACTGCCTTGAAAGAAAATGCCAACAAAGACAAGAAAGCTGTTGCAAGGTAAGCTTACCAAACGTTACATAGCGAACCATGATAGTGCGTAAACAGCAAACAGTACAATCAAAGAGAGGATTGAGTCTGGAATGAAACGCGATACAGATCTAGCATTCAAAAACTGTCTTTCAAGTTCAAGGAAGTTGTTGCAAGGTAAGACTTACTAAATTGTACAGACAAAACCATGACAGTGCATGTTTTGAATCTGAGGAAAAAATCGTGATCATTTTGACTTTGAGAACAGATTCATTATGTTTCCTTATATCTGCATGTTCAAGTAAATGGTGGACAGTTTTTTTTCGGGCAGAGTAAACTTAACTTGAGACTCTACTGCAAGTCTTGAAATTCACATAAATCGAACCACGAACAAAGACATCCAAACATTACAGGCACTTTAGATCAACTCATTTCACTAGAGGTGACTGCCTAGCACTGTGTTTGACATCCGTGTCTGCTGAAATAAAAATACATTTAAACAAAACGGATTAACAGTAGGTGACACGTTATCAGAGTGGGAGACACTAGATCTGTCTCTGTACTTACCGGGATACGGCTGCCAGATCGACACTGCGCTTTCGACAGCTCTTCCTCGCGTGGACATTTAAAAACGCTGTGCAGATCAAATTGTAGGAAATCTCCCTTTGGTATCTTCTTTATTTACTTTTCTGGAGCTTAGAAACCGAACAACATGAAATCGTCTTCCCCGAATCGGCGAATGCAGAGGTGAGAACTGGAGAAGTGAATCTTTGTATACCACAATCCTTCGCGCGACCCCTGACCTGGTCTTGACACCTGACCTGGTCTACATACCACACACGACACAAACCAGTCAACTGCTTGTACCCCTTCAAAACCCCCCACCACCCGTTTTCTTTGGATACACGCTTTAACTACACACATGCCGACACAATGTTGATCATTGCTTCAATATTTTGAAGATGGTGCTTGAAAAATAACCAGGTGAAATGAGTATTTCGGTGTTTAGTCAAATGTTAAAGTTTCTACCACAGACATACATACATACGCACGCACGCACGCACGCACAGACAGACAAAGTTTACCATCGCATAGGCTACACTTACGTGAGCCAATGACATAGGCAATTATCTTAAAGGCTGCCATATTCGTAGCGTTCATTAATTAATTCATATTGTTTACATGTGCCAATAATGTTATAAAACTGTACCTAAGGGGATATAATAACGATTGGCTGTAGCTTTCGAACACAGAACAAAATTATTTCAGTATTGCAAAGTGGTGTTGATAGTGTCGAATGTAAACAGAACAGTCTCAAAGTGAAAATGGATGTTTTCCGGAAATTGCGCAGGCGGAAATAGACGATCTCTCACAGCACATATTCGCAAGAATAAGGCCACAGGCTTCAGCTGACAAGCTACAAGTACATCTAATTTTCTAATAGGCCTATGTACTCACGTGTCCAGCAAAACTTTGGCGAGTTCAGTATCCCCTTTGTACTTGGTTCTCAATTTGAAGCGATGGTTCTCTGACGAAAACAATCTTTCTTTCAGCGCGACCCAGCGCTGGTGCTGCGTGGTGATGAAGCAAGGAGTCCACTTTCTCTTCTCAGCAGATTTAGTGGCCTTGACAGCTTTAGACGGGTTTACTTTTATCTTTTTTGCCATTGTACGCAACCGCGCTTTGACTGTCTCCGACACCATCTTTGGTTTACGAAACGTCACGAAGTGACGTCAATGGTCTAAAAATAGCCCAAGTCCTGGAGAACTGTTGCTAAACAATGCAATAAAGAATTAATTATTTCTCGTAATTGGTAAGGACTTCAAACCTAAAACTTTGCAGGAAGCTTAATTTATACATCCCCGCAACGATGGGAAAAGCCCTGGAAGTAATTAAACTAATTAGATAGGACTATATGTCAGCCTTTAAAAGCGTGACGATATAGCAAAACGGCTACAACAGCACACACTAAATACACAAATTATGCTTTGTTTGTTGGTTGGTTTTTTTTGCTTAACGCCCAGCCGACCACGAAGGGCCATATCAGGGCGGTGCTGCTTTGACACAAAACAGAAGTCGCAGCACAGGCTTCATGTCTCACCCAGTCACATTATTCTGACACCGGACCAACCAGTCCTAGCACCAATTCCATAATGCCAGACGCCAGGCGGAGCAGCCACTAGATTGCCAATTTTAAAGTCTTAGGTATGACCCGGCCGGGGTTCGAACTCACGACCTCCCGATCACGGGGCGGACACCTTACCACCAGGCCAACCTTCCGGTCACAAATTGTGCACGCCTGCACATTCGTCTGCTACGTCTGCAGCAACATTCCCGTGTACTGCACGTGGTTGTAATAAAATAAAATCTTATGTTTTATCAATTAGGTCTTTGTTGAAATAGTAACAAAATATGCATGTCATATTCAGCTAATCTGCTCCGACATCACACGCTAAATACAGAAATCGTGCACGCCTAACACATTCGTCTGTTTCTAATTACGGCTTTCTTGACATGAAAAATATATAATATATATCTATGTAATATGCAGGACAACGGCTGCAGCCGTACACGCTAAACACATGGACATTTTCAACTCATACAGCTTCAGCTGCTCTTTACCTAGACAAAACGACACATGTATCTATGGACAAAAACAAAACCAACACATACTGAACTCAATTACAAAAAGTCATTAAAACATGTAGTTTAACAACCACTATCGATCAGCAGCCACTAACATGCTCATCATCTCTTTCCTCCGCTGTGCAGCCATGCGACACGAGACAGCCAACTGTCGAAACCAGTCAACCGAGACACCCTGGATGACGTCACCATCCCACGTGACCGCGCCGCGCACCCAACCAATGCGGGACGGTCGTTTCGTCGCGTCAATAAATGCACCCCCCTGTATAGCGACAGGGACAGAAAGAAAAGGGGTGGGGACGTTTTTCCTAGGGGTGGGGACAACGGATCGCTTGGAGGACACGCAAGAAGGATTACTGTCGAGGAGGAAGGAAGCGAGAAAAGGACGGGGCGAAACTGAATGGAGCACGACGATTCTACACTTGTTGGACAAACACACTTTTACGGCACATTGAGAAAGCCATCGCTTCGCGTCGTCACGGTAGCGGAGAACGAGTCCTCCTCCACTTGAGACCACAGGTACGGCACTTGTTACCTGTGTGTTAGTGATATACTGCGAGTCCTTCAAAACCAAAACGAGAGTGCCAACGACAACATCTTTCACACAGGTGCAGTATTTGACACTCTGCATCACTGATCTTTTGCAGAACTGAACTGGTCCTAATACTCCTGCACTTGCTCAAGCTTGGAAATCCAAAACTCAAGAGAGAGAGAGGGTGTGTTTTGACGAAATCATTAACACATTACAGTCGTAGACATCTGCGAATAACGGACAACACTGAGCTACGATCTTCTTTGAAATCAGCAACAGAAATCCGTGGCTTCCACGAAGGTTCATGTATCATTGTGTAAAGCTTGAACCGTCCAAGCTAATCTTTCAGAAAACGCTGATTTTCTCCGACCGACATCGATAATCGTATAGCTATTGACACCTGTGCAATATTGATGCACTGAGCTATACGTGCTTCTTTAGAATCGTAGTTGGTTCACAAGTTTCTGCTGTTGCTAACAAGTACATCAACACAAGTAAGGCAATTTAAAAAACGCAATATCTGCGCCTGACATCAAGGTCAGTGTTACAGATGTTCTGAGCTGTCGGCTGAACCGGAACCGTGCTTGATGTAAAAGATGTCTCCGTTGTTGCTCAAGCTTTGACAGTCCTGAATTAGCTTTCAAGCAACGCTGGAATTCTCTTATCGCCGTCAATACGGGTCTAGCACCAAAGGAAACCAAAACAACCCCACCATGCAGGTCTAGTGAAACCGTGGTCTATCATATGGCTGCAATTATTGTCAGACGATCCAGTTTCACACGGAACTAATACAAACATCACATTACCGAAGGTCTAGTGAAACCGTGCTCCATCATCTGACAGCACCATTTTTTCAGACGTTGTAGTTTCCCTGGGAACTAATACGGACATTCGACTCCGGAAGTTCTAGTGTTACCGTGGTCTACCATTTAGCAGCTCATTTTTATCAGATTTTCTACACTACAGAAGGTCTTGTGAAATAGTGGTCTGTCCTCTGGCATTACAGTTTTCAAACGGTCTAGTTCCCACGGGAACTAACAGGGACATCCCACTACGGAGGGTCTAGTGAAACTGTGGCCTATCATCTGGCAGCACAATTTTGTCAGACGTTCTAGTTCGCAAGGTCTTGTGAAATAGTTGTCTAACGGAGGCATCCCAGTAGTTCAATCGTGGTCTATCATCTGGCTGCAAAAAATTCCAAACGATCTAGTTCCCAAGGGAACTAACAGAGACATCCCACTACGGAGGGTCTAGTGAAGCTGTGGTCTACCATCGGCGGAGGAAGCGCAGTAGACCGCGTCGACATGATGCTGGGACCGGGAGTGATACCTTACCATGTGGCGGCCACTCTTGGGCTGCTCAGACCCCTCGCCATGGAAGGTGATTGCTACATGTGTGTTTGTTTGTTTGTTTGCTTGTTTGTCTGTTTGGTGGGTTGGTAGTTTGGTTGGGTGCTTGTGTGTATGTATTATACTACCTAACCATGTGGCGGCCACTCTTGGGCTGCTCAGACCCCTCGCCATGGAAGGTGATTGCTACATGTGTGTTTGCTTGTTTGTTTGGTTGGTTGGCTGCTTGTGTGTGTGTGTGTGTGTGTGTGTGTGTGTGTGTGTGTGTGTGTGTGTGTGTGTGTGTATGTGTGTGTGTGTGTGTGTGTGTGCGTGTGTGTGTGTGTGTGTGTGTGTGTTCGTAGTATAAAATCAATTTCTCTCTTCTTCCTTTACTTTCTCTTTTATTTTCTCTCTCTCTCTGTCTCTATTTCTTTATCTCTCTCACTTTCTGTCTCTGTCTCTCTGTCTGTGTCTCTCTCTCTCTCTCTCTCTCTCTCTCTCTCTCTTTATCTCTCTCTCCTCTATCTCTCTCTTTCTCTCTCTCTCTTTCTCTTTCTCTCTCTCTCTCTCTTTCTCTTTCTCTTTCTCTTTCTCTCTCTCTCTCTCTCTCTCTCTCTCTCTCTCTCTCTTTCTTTCTCTCTCTCTCTTTCTTTCTCTTTCACCCCTTATTTCTTTCTTTCTTTCTGTCTTTAATTTTGTTTAGGTTTTTCTTGTTGTTGTTATTTGCATTATTGTTGTCGTCATTGTATTGTCTCCATGGTTGTCGTAATTGTTGTTATTAATGTCGTTATTATCTTCTTCATCATAACTGTAATCAATATTTCTTGAATCACAATCATCACTACTTTGAACCGCTTGAGCTCCCATGACGTTGTCCCCTTCTTCTCCCCGTTTATTCATTTGTTTCAACTAAGTTGCTGACTCCTAATCCGCCTTTCTATGAGCTTAATCCTAAAAATAGATACAGTCCTTCCAGTATTAAACGTTATTTTCCATGAACATTGACTGACGCGATCTGTGTCAAATGAAATGTTTTTGTGAAGAATATAAATAAATGTACTTTACCGATCCACTTTTGTTTGAACTACGTTTCTTTTTCACGAGTGTACGCACAAAAACATGCACTCTTTGGTCGTCTCGGTCAGCCGCCTAAATTTTCGGTTTTTTTCGGCCTCTGACGTCACGTGGCTCAAAGAATGGTAATCCAGTGTTACTGTTAGATTGATACATACACTTTTTGGCTCGCCATCTCAGATTACGTCAGACTTTTGCATGGGATAAGACCACTTGGTCACACACCAAAAATCTACAACCTGCGGGTGCTTTCTGTGCAGACTGGGATTTTTTGTATCAAATAATTTCTTTACAAAAAATAGTCATTGGTCACAGTTAGGTAAATATTTAGATACAGATAGACTGCCAATGTTTCAAAATTGCGAATCAAAAAAGAAGAATTTTAGGTTATTGGAGAGATATTAGCAAGGTCTACGAATGCATTTTAAGTTTGTGCCTGGTATTGGTGCAATATAATTTGTTTTTATTCTTTAACCAATATAGTCTATGGACCATTTCGAAGCTGGGTTGGGAGAGGGGAGGAAGAGATAGCAGACTCTCTGTTTCAGCGCACCGCGTGACACCGCTAGACGTGTGAAGATTTTCTAAAGGGTCGCTAGGCTAAATACTAATTTGTCTTTAGCCCCGACAATTTTGTACTTACTTTTGTCATTGATAGAGAATTATTTCGGGTATGTGTAAAAAAAATAGTACATCTCGCAGTGAAGAAGGTGTAAAGTCAAAAGGATGAAGAGGAATAGAAGATTGTGTGACGCAATTTGTTTACCATCTCTTTACAAACGATTATCGCTTGTTTTTTTTTTCATTTTTATTTATTTATTCATTTATTTATTTATTTATTTATTTATTTATCTATTTATTTATTTATTTATCTATTTATTTATTTATTTATCTATTTATGTATCTATTTATTTGTTTGTTTATTTATTTATTTATCTATTTATGCATCTATTTATTTATTTATTTTCTTATTGATTTCTTTATTTCTTTAATTGTGTTTGTTTGTTTGGTTAGTTGTTTGTGCGTTTATTTGTTTGTCTGTTTAATAATGTATGTATTTATTAATTTCTAGGTATTTCTCCATTCATCTTTTGATTAATTTGTGTATTTATTTTGTTTGGTAATTAATTACAAGGTTTATTGATGGATTTATTGATGGAGTTGTGTATTTGTACTATTAATTTATTTATCTACATTTTATTTCTGTATATGTTTGTTTATTTATCATTTATTGTTATTTTATTATTTATTTAATTACGAAGGTCTTTTGTAATATATGTTAATTAATTCATATATATATATATGATTGAATTTTTTTATTTTTTTTTAAGATTTCAAACAAGTTTTGGCAGAGCGATTAGTCTCGTCGCACCTTTGTGAGTGTGATGATCACACGTTAGTGATTCATTATTTTGACACATCCAGCTAAGTTTTCTCCGCATCTCAAGGAAAAATCGTACTACACCAATTAAAACAAACAAACAATCAGGAAAATCGCTGATAGAAATACAGCAATATTTTTCTGTGGATAAAATATAATTCGCGATAAAAATGGAAAGCTTGCCATGAAGTGTGCAAGAATTAGGTTTGTTAGAACAATTGCTGGAAGAAGCCTTCGTGTATTCTGAAGGTTTTTATGTGCGTATGTTTGGTTGTTAATGGTTTAAACAAAAAAGTATTCAGTTTAACATTAGGTGTGGGTTTTTTTGTATGGCAAATGCTCCTTTTTATGGCAAGATTAACCATACGAACATCATTTACCTGTAAATATACACGAATCCAAGAATCTTCTGAAATTATCTAGGTCAGCCCGGCTTCGACCTGTTATCAAAATGGCGACCGTGTATAGTAAACCATTGCTTTCACCGTTCATTTTTATTTTGTTTTCATAGATCATCATTCATTCTATTTAAAACAATATTTTAATTGTCTGGAGCACCTAAACGGTTTCATTCTATACTCGAAACAATAAAGCTAAGTTTTGTTTGCTCACGTTGACTTTACAGGTAGAATTGTCGGGAATCTACAAGAACACTGTATATAATCATTCAAAAAGGATCTCCGCTTACACACAGATAGAATAGTAGGGAGAGGGGGAGAGGGGAGGGGAGAGGGGGGATGGAGGGAGAGAAAGAGAGAGAGAGAGAGAGAGAGAGAGAGAGAGAGAGAGAGCGAGAGAGAGCGAGAGCGAGAGAGAGCGAGAGCGAGAGATAAGGGGGAAAGAGAGAGAGAGGGGGGAAGATAGAGAGAGAGCGAGAGATAGAGAGAGAGAGAGCGAGAGAGAGAGAGAGAGAGGGGGAGATAAAGAGAGCGAGAGAGAGCAAGAGCGAGAGATAAGGGGGAAAGAGAGAGAGAGGGGGAAGATAGAGAGAGAGAGCGAGATAGAGAGAGAGAGAGAGCGAGAGAGAGAGAGAGAGAGAGAGAGAGAGAGAGAGAGAGAGAGAGAGAGAGAGAGAGAACGAACGAACGAACGAACTTTATTACTCAAGGATGGAGATTTTAGGCTCACGCCAAGTCACGCCTGCTAAACCAAGGCATAAAAATAAAGACAAAGACAATAAAAGGACAATTGTCAATCGCCATCATACAGTATTACTAATTACAACATTATCTATACGAATACATAATGCATGATAGAACATTGAAATGTATGTATGTCAATATAATACAAAGGAAAAGAAAAGTCGACTCGCACACACTCGCGCGCCGCATGCCTGCAATCACGTTCGCACTCAATACAACACACACACTCACACACACACACACACACACACACACACACACACACACACACACACACACACTCACACACACACACACACACATACACACACACATACACATATGCGCGCACACACACACAGACATATACGCACGCACACACACAGACACACGCAGACACACACACACACACACACACACTCACACACACACTCACACACACACACGCACACACACACACACAACAACAACATCATCATCATCATCATCCTCATGATCATCGTCGACATCATTATCATCATCAACAAAATATATAGAGGTTAGTGTTAGTGTTCGTGACAACAGATATTTGCGAAGCTGCGCTTTGAATTGTTTAATCGTGCTTGACCCCTTTATCTCACATGGTAGCGAATTCCAAATTGTTGAGCCCGAAAACGCTAAACTGGTTTTTATAAAAACCAATACAGGGTAGCGGAAAAATTAATTTGTTTGAGCCATATCATTCTGTCTGTTGCTTTCTGAAATAATGATCGCATGTACTGTGGGGTCTCGTTTATTTGAACCTTAAACATTAAAAGCGCCTTATTAAATAATAACTGATCTTTAAGTGATGAAAAATTAAGGCTGCTAAGCTTTTGATCTGTTGATGTTTGCGGACCCGGCATGATAAGTTTAGCTGCGCGACGGTGAAGAGAATTTACTTTTTTAAGTGAACATCGCTACAACCATCCCAAAGTGTAGATGCATAATTCAGATGAGGTAAAATATGACCAAAATAAAACAACTTGAGTGATGAGGTATCAGCGTAATGCTTTAATTTGGAGAGAAGGAACAAGTTTTTAGATAAGGTTTTGGTAACACGGTTGAGGTGGGACTGCCACTTTAATTTAGCGTCTATTGTGACCCCGAGAACACGATGGCTGGTTACTTGCTCAATGGGTGACTCATTTAAACTGAGATGAAGATTCAGAGGAGCGAGTTGGTGTTTCTGTCGTGTTGTGATCACCATGCATTTAGTTTTGCCTGGGTGTATAATCATTGAGTTTTGTTTACACCAATCGAATATGTTGTTCAAACTCGTTTGAAGAGAGGTTTCAATAGATTGTAAACTTTTACCGGACGTGTAAAGAGACGAGTCGTCTGCAAAAAGGTCATTAATAACCGTCTTGTCTGATATATAGAGTGGTAGATGGTTAATGTAAATGCAAAATAAAAGTGGGCCCAAAACTGATCCTTGTAGGACGCCGTGCATTAGCCGTCCTATCGAAGAACGGTTACCATTAAGGGAGACAAACTGCGTTCTGTTCGCTAAATAAGAACAAAACAAGTCGCGTAAGGCGAAAATACAATATTTAGTCAAGTAGCTGTCGAACTCACAGAATGAAACTGAACGCAATGCCATTTTTCAGCAATACCGTATACTCGTAGCATCGTCAGTCCACCGCTCATGGCAAAGGCAGTGAAATTGACAAGAAGAGCGGGGTAGTAGTTGCGCTAAGAAGGATAGCACGCTTTTCTGTACCGATCTTTGTTTTAACTTTCTGAGCGTGTTTTTAATCCAAACATATCATATCTATATGTTTTTGGAATCAGGAACCGACAAGGAATAAGATGAAAGTGTTTTTAAATTGATTTGGACAATTTAATTTTGATAATAATTTTTATATATTTAATTTTCAGAGCTTGTTTTTAATCCGAATATAACATATTCATATGTTTTTGGAATCAGAAAATGATGGAGAATAAGATACACGTAAATTTGGATCGTTTTATAAATTTTTATTTTTTTTTACAATTTTCAGATTTTTAATGACCAAAGTCATTAATTAATTTTTAAGCCACCAAGCTGAAATGCAATACCGAAGTCCGGGCTTCGTCGAAGATTACTTGACCAAAATTTCAACCAATTTGGTTGAAAAATGAGGGCGTGACAGTGCCGCCTCAACTTTCACGAAAAGCCGGATATGACGTCATCAAAGACATTTATCAAAAAAATGAAAAAAACGTATGGGGATTTCATACCCAGGAACTCTCATGTCAAATTTCATAAAGATCGGTCCAGTAGTTTAGTCTGAATCGCTCTATACACACACACACACACACACAGACACACAGACACACACACACACACACACACGCACATACACCACGACCCTCGTTTCGATTCCCCCTCGATGTTAAAATATTTAGTCAAAACTTGACTAAATATAAAAAAGGTAAGTAGGATGCGTCGCCTAAATAACAAGATAATTTCTTTAACAGAATTGTGTGATCAACAATATCAAACACTTTCTTAAAATCAAGGAAGACGGCGCAGACTGTTTCCGAACGGTTAATGGCAGAGAGCCATGTATCGCATAGTTTAACGAGAGCTGTGTGACACGAATGTTTAGGGCGAAATCCTGATTGAGATGGTGCGAAAAGACCACGGCTTTCCATGTGCAGAAGCAAGCACTTTTGTACATGTTTTTCTAATGGTTTTAATAGAACAGACAATAGCGACATTGGCCTAAAATTGCTTATGTCGGTTAAGTGTTTTGTTTTGGGAAGTGGAATTACTTTTGCGGTTTTAAATATGTCTGGAAACACATTTCGGTCAATACATAAGTTGTACGCTTACGTAATTGGCTCAACAAGAAAGGGTAACGCTAACTTGAGTAAGGAAGCGGGTATGTTATCGG
>NC_090254.1:44637339-44664153 GCF_037325665.1 Littorina saxatilis | reverse complement strand
CACACACACACACACACACACACACAAGCACAGGGGAAGAAAGAGAGAAAGTGACAAACAGACAGACAGACAGACAGACAGACAGACAAACAAACAGATAGACAGACAGACAGACAGACAGACAGACAGACAGACAGACAGACAGACAGACAGACAGACAGACAGACATAATACATACATCAAACCAAAGCAGCAACATGCAGGGTTTTTTAATCACAATTGTCTTCCTTCTGTTGCAAGACCAAAAGACAGCTTTCCTTTCAAACGACATGCACGTATCAGTGCACTCGGATTTTTAATCAAAAGTTAACAAAGTTTCAACAACTTCTGCACTGACCGGGATTATCATAACATGCGCAGATGACTTTTTGTTGCCGTCTTTTTCAATCGCTGTTTATTCAACCTTCTGTCGGTTCGTTATGCCGCTTTAAATAACAAACCTTGATCCCCTGAAAGTGCGTACCGTTAAAAGAGTGGGTTGACACGTCCTTTTGGCACGTTACTTTCCGTGTAAAAAGTTCGGCTCATCGTCTCAGATTTGGCCACACTTGTACACGGGATATATAATTTGTTTAAACGATACCAAAACATATTATCATTATCATCATCGTGTGAAAGCATTCTTGATGCCAAACCTGGAAACATTAACCCAAAATATGGATTACTTGGTCTACAAAGAGCGCACACGGCTTGATATTCGGGAAAAAAGGTAAGCTTGACCTTGACCTGACCTACTTTTGAAATTGTAAGTTATATTTTCCTAGATCTTTTGTATGTTGTAGCGGTAACATAAAACTATCAAAAAAACTTCACAGAGCAAATCTTGCAATAATTCTGAGGTTCCTATGGTTGAATTCATAGAATGACTGGACAAATAGGACCATCTCTCCAATTGCTCAAATACCAAAAATTCAAGTCTGATTTCGTTTTCTTGTTGTGGTGAGTAGGAATTTGTTGTTGAATGAAATTTCTTAAAAAGTCACGAGTGGCTTTTGCGAAATTTACTCATCAAAAAAATAAAAAATAAAAAATAAAAAATAAAAAACACTGTGCACAGAGATCAGTGTTGAAATGTCTCCAGGTAGTGAGTGAGATGGTCTCATCCCATTTAAAAGCCTTGCCAGATCTGAGATCGTGAGCCAAACAGTTTTAACAAAAAAAGAATGTGACTTTATAAAAACAAAATCAAGAGAGAGAGAGAGAGAGAGCCGGAGAGAAAGAGAGAGAGAGAGAGAGAGAGACAGAGACAGAGACAGAGAGAGAGAGAGAGTGCGAGAGAGAGAGAGTGCGAGAGAGACAGAGACAGAGAGAGACAGAGAGAGAGAGAGAGTGCGAGAGAGTGCGAGAGAGGAAGACGGAGAGACACACAGACAGACCAGACAGGCAGAAAAATAAAGATGTAAGAAAGAAATGCATGTATGCATGCACACACACAGAACAGAAAACAAAGAAAGAAGAAAACAAGACATTAAATAACACACTCCGTCGAATTAACTTCTACTGTCCGACCAGACTATAGTGTCAAAAAGCCTTCACGAACCCCACAACCTCAAAGGCGTTAAGCAAGTTGGTGTTGTCGATCCAAACCATGTTTTGGTTGGCAGGAATTAGACGGATGAATACAATGCTGTTACAAGTTTATGAAAACGTGTCATATCCAATTTTCAAACAGTTCGTTGAACGGGGTTTGGTGGTTGTTTTCGTACAGCAGGTTTTTGTTTGTTTTTTCTTGCTGTTGTTGTTGGTTTTTTTTGGTTGGTTTTTTTTGTGGGGGGGGGGGGGATAGCCTATAATTATGGCTCTTAGCTTGGCTCTGGCTTTCGTTGGTAGTTTTTGTCGTCGTCGTCGTCGTCGTCCTCAGTATGATATTTTGTATCATTATAAGTTCGTTAACTTCTGCTTAAAATCACAAAGCTGAAAACTATATATCTTCTCGATCATTCTTAGACGGTAAGATGTGAACTGTTTCAAGAAATGAGGGGTTCGCTCAGATTAATTTAAAAAAAAACACAGTGGTTATGGATATTAGGAAGCTTAGCGATTTGGTGCGGGATATATTACTTGTGTGCTTGGGTAATTTTGTAATTTGTATTTTGACAACAAATCTCTGTAATAATAAGTGAACTTCACAAGTTTTATGAAAACACGCACGCAACGCGTTGTTTGTATGGCAAAGTTGTGTCTGTTTTGCTTACTTTGAGCGCATGTGGAGAACCAAGTCTTGAGGCATTTCAGATCTTCACAACACAGTTAACTTAATACTTAACTTTGCGATACAAATCATGTTAAACCTCTTTTTTTAAATCCCTTTTCGTGTGTTATTGTTTTTATCATTTCCTTTTTTTTATTTAGTCAAGTTTTGACTAAATATTTTAACATCGAGGGGGAATCGAGACGAGGGTCGTGGTGTATGTGTGTCTGTCTGTCTGTGCGTGTGTGTGTGTGTGTGTGTGTGTGTGTGTGTAGAGCGATTCAGACTAAACTACTGGACCGATCTTTATGAAATTTGACATGAGAGTTCCTGGGTATGAAATCCCCGAACGTTTTTTTCTTTTTTTTGATAAATGTCTTTGATGACGTCATATCCGGCTTTTCGTGAAAGTTGAGGCGGCACTGTCACGCCCTCATTTTTCAACCAAATTGGTTGACATTTTGGTCAAGTAATCTTCGACGAAGCCCGGGGTTCGGTATTGCATTTCAGCTTGGTGGCTTAAAAATTAATTAATGACTTTGGTCATTAAAAATCGGAAAATTGTTAAAAAAAATAAAAATTTATAAAACGATCCAAATTTACGTTTATCTTATTCTCCATCATTTGCTGATTCCAAAAACATATAAATATGTTATATTCGGATTAACAACAAGCTCTGAAAATTAAATATATAAAAATTATTATCAAAATTAAATTGTCCAAATCAATTTAAAACCACTTTCATCTTATTCCTTGTCGGTTCCTGATTCCAAAAACATATAGATATGATATGTTTGGATTAAAAACACGCTCAGAAAGTTAAAACAAAGAGAGGTACAGAAAAGCGTGCTATCCTTCTTAGCGCAACTACTACCCCGCTCTTCTTGTCAATTTCACTGCCTTTGCCATGAGCGGTGGACTGACGATGCTACGAGTATACGGTCTTGCTGAAAAATGGCATTGCGTTCAGTTTCATTCTGTGAGTTCGACAGCTACTTGACTAAATATTGTATTTTCGCCTTACGCGACTTGTTTTTATTTGACCTTCCTCTTCGTTTCTTTTCTTCCATTTGTGGTTTTTTTCTTCTTCTTTTCCTTTCTCTTCTTTTTTCTCTTCTTTAATTTTCCAAAGCTGCCTTGGAATTGGCCTTTACTTTGACAATCCATGTTTCATCTGAAGTTCAAACCCATTCATTTCTTGGATTTGTCAAATATGAACTTCGTGGTTTTTTTCCCCTGCGTGTTATGAATGAAAACTCGTGAAATGACGACAAGAACTCTTGTTCCAAGTAATATTCTTCGCAGTAACATTTCGATAAAGTTACATAAAACGTCACATTAAAAACAACAAATCAAACGAGGATTAAGAAAAAAAATAACGGAATCGCCGACTCCAAAACCAATAGCTCCAAAAGCAAATCTTCCAAGATGTCGGCCACACTAAAAAGATTACGCACTTCAATGAAACTCACCGTCTTTGATGGCCATCTTGACCGAAGCCCCCATATCACGCGGACTACAAATTAGCACGCGCATTAGGCCGAGACTGCAAGAATCCTTGACCGGTCATTATAAATTAAGCGCTTTCTACACAACAGAAGATTCAGTGTTGAGGCCATTGCGGTACCTCCTCGATTTCTGTCCGAACCAATGTATCACGGAGAAGAATTTGAGGGGGTGCCGTTTTCACGGAAGGGTGTGAACTTTTGAAGTCACCGCGTACGCCAAAAGGGTAAAATATGGTGTGGAAGATGTTTATGGCTGAACGGGAAATGTCCAGCTTGTGCTGAAAACACGGAAACAAACGTGTATTGGTCTATTGATAAGGCCAAAAAAAAAATAGGTCTGTTTACGGTAACCCGACCGACCCTATTTTTTTCGCGCGACCCTAGACTTTTTTTTGGCATTTGGGGAAAGAAAAAAAAAATCTTGTTTTTTTTGGCAAAATAACGTAAAAATATGGTTTTTTGGAGAAAAAAAAAAAAAAAAAAAAAAAAAAACAATCCCGACCTACCGACCCTATTTTTTTGGCCTATGTTACCGTAAACAGACCTATTTTTTTTTTGGCCTAACTGTTCTCGTTTGGAATCGTGTGTGATGTGTCTGCTGATGCTCAGTGAAGGCTGGATAGAAAAGAAGATGCAGACAAAAACATGGCTTAACTTTGGGATGCATGCAAAAAAGTATTGGGTTATACTTTCAAATAACTGTGTTGAATAATGTATGGCCGCCATCGTGCTTACCTTTTTTTATGTTAAACCTAGGATTCACTTATATATATGCTTATGCTTGAGTACGCATGGTAAATGCCAAATAATGTATATCTGTCACGTTATCAAAATTAAATAAAGTCTTGTTCAAACCAAAAGTATCAGTGTAATAGTAGTCCCTCACCACGGACACAATTAGTGAATGTTACTGTTGTTTTTTCGGGGGGATTTAATTACTGTATTGGTGTTTATAAATCTGTTATATGTTAATGGCATAATTCCGATGCGGTAGTTTGTGATTTTTAAACGGAATTGAATGGCATTATGTGTGTTTGAATATTTTACATATCTGTTTTAAATCTAAACAGCGAGAGATGTGTATGCAGAGAGGTGTTTTAGCTAAGAACAATGTTATTGATAAGTACATATATTTGAATAAAATATTAATGTTGAAGTCTTTCGTTTGTCTGTATGTCACATGCACCACCACTAAAAATGTCTCCACGTGAGATAATAACATTGATTTGATTTGATTTGATTCGATTTGATTTGATTTGATTTGATACCGATAATTTGTGTGGAAGACCACGATGCCACAAAGGACACATACCGCACTCTTTCATTGTCTCGTAATTAAGCCGGTGTGACGTTTTCATCTTTCGCCGTGTTGATATTTCGCTTCTCGGCCTCGTTGATCTAGTATAAACTCTACACTGAACAAAAAAACACCCTTCGATAGTACTGATGAGCGACCTTGTGTACCTTACATTCATGGGGCCAAATTTGTCCAACCAATTTGTTTTATTTAACTTAGAAATTTGATTCATCCTAAAATGTTTTCCTTCTTACTCAAGGGACGTAACCACTCAGTACACGTTTTCGAAGAATTCGATTTTGGGGGTGAAATCTGTTAAATTTTACCACCAATTTTCTTCACATGCAAGAAACTGACATGCTTTTCGTCCATAAATAATTTCACTTCTTAATTTTACCAGGAAACAACATTTCAGTCTTGAGTATATGTCGAGGGGGAAATATGTACACAGGCGAAAGATGAAATCGTGACACCAGTCAACTGTGAAAGCATCAACAGTAATTTCAGTACTAGAGTAGACTTTTGTCATTTTTAAAATGTAAAACAATGATATCATACTGTGCAGATACATTTTCAAAAACTAGAAAGAAAAAAACCGATTCAAAATCACTTGTGCAGTTCTCTTTGGTCACGAGGTCCGTTTGCCGTCACTAAAGCACACGCACACAATGTAAATATTGCTCAAAACAGGATAGTTATTATTTAGAGTGGATAGACATGTCAACATTGGACCAGCTGTCAGACATTTGCAATTCATCTTCCTGTCTTTTGTTTGTTTGTGAGATTGTGTGTTTGTTTGTGTGTGTGTTTGTTTGTGTGTGTGTTTGTTTGGTGTTCGTTTGTGTGTGTGTTTGTGTGTGTGTTTGTTTGTTTGTTTGCTTGCTTGTTTGTTTGTCTGTTTGTTTGTTTGTTTGTTTGTTGTTTATCCGGAGAGATTTTCAAATACCTTTCTATGCGCTTTCATAAAGCTCTACTGCTTGCAAGAACTCGCCAGAACGGACAGACTCTGGGTCACGCACTATATACTTCTTACACCTTAGCTTCTCGCACCATGCCACCTCCCCTTCCCTCCACATTTTCCCCACCACTCAAATCTTTCTCCACCACTCCCCATTCTTCACAACTGAATCTCTTTTCTTTAAAACACTTGTCCTCATTGAGGAGTCGAAGCAGGTATCGTGCGATAAGACCAATTCCGCCCAGCAAGGCTAGCCCAGACTTCGAAGGGTTGGTCATTTGCAGCGCCCCTGGCGGTCACTTTTGAACTCACGGGTTGATTGGCGTCTTGGCTAATTAGCGTGACGGCGAGACAAGTGCTCGAAGGAGAAAGAGAGGAGGATGAGGGGGGGGGAGTGGGGGGGGGGGGTGTTAGGAGTGATTGGACACGCGCAAGCCACGAGCCAATGTTGATAACCGGCCCCCAAGAGAAGAGACGATTGCGGGTGTGTGAGTGTTGGGGGAGGCGGAATGGGGGGGGGGGGGGGGGGGTGGGGTTGGATGAGAGGGAGAACAGCACGAAACTGTGTTTGTCCTTTGCTCACAAACCGTGAAATATGAAAGTAATCAAATCCATTCGAAGCAGAAACGCGCGAATTTAATTGATAAATTGTAAGGTCAAGTGAATCTGCATTCAGCGAGAAAACAATTTAACACACAGAAGACAAAAATCCCCATTATCTTCCGATCCATCAAACGCAAGAATCAACATTTCTGCAAACAAGGCTGAAGATTAGGTTTGTTGATTTGCTAATCCAGGGATTAAACAAAAGCATGTGCATATACTAATGACTTGTATTTCCTATTTTTCTTGCATCGCAGTGTGTGAATTTCTATGACTGCCCGGATTTTAAGAAGTTAACAACGACAATAAAATTACCTGTTATTACATTTTCATCCTTATTCCAGCGTTCCGATTCCTTTCGGTTTATAATCAAATACAATATCGCCCAAATGTAATTACATGCATACACTCGAGAACTCAACAACAAACACAGAGATTATCTATAATGGCTGGTGTGTGTGCATGTTTTTTTGTTTTTTTATCGGAGTATTTATTTTTCAATTACACACGCCGTTATCGACGGTTGTTTTGAATGTGAGTGGAAAATGATGATTAACTCTCGTACCAAGTATTAAATAATTGTGACGTTGCCCATCTCCACCTTCCCCAACTCTCTTTCTCTCTCCCTTTCTCATGTTTGCGTGTCTGTAGTTGTGTGGGTCTGTCCAACTGCGTGTCGGCCCGTCTGTCTGTTTGTCTGTCTGTTTGTCTGTCTGTTTGTCTGTCTGTTTGTCTGTCTGTTTGTCTGTCTGTTTGTCTGTCTGTTTGTCTGTCTGTCTGTCTGTCTGTCTGTTTGTTTGTCTGTTTGTCTGTTTGTCTGTCTGTTTGTCTGTCTGTTTGTCTGTCTGTTTGTCTGTCTAAATATCCCTCTGTTTCTGTCTGTGTCTTTCTCTTTCCCCAACTCTATATCATTCTCTCTCTCTCTCTCTCTCTCTCTCTCTCTCTCTCTCTCTCTCTCTCTCTCTCTCTCTCTCTCTCTCTCTCTCACACACACACACACACACATCTACACACACACACACATCTTCTTCTCCCCCCTCCCTCCCCCCCCCCCCCCCCCCCCACACACACACACACGGACCGAGAGTGATAGGCATCATTCCGTCACGTTTTCGCGAGCGTCAATCCGGCATTGTTTTATCGCGTCGCTTCATTATTTATGAGCTCATTTGCATACGGCTCCCAGGCACCAATGGCAGATCAGATATCCGGGGTCAGCTCCCACTAGGGGTCACGTGGCAGGAAGGGAAGGGTGCTGGGGATGGTGGGTACCTTTTCAAGAGTGGGTTGAGTGAGAACGAATGCAATAAGGTTTTTGTTGAAAGCGTGAAAGGATCGAAAAGAACAAAAGTATTATCACTCCTTAGAATTGAAATGAATATTGACAACAACTCTTAACATTCAAAATTAATGTTGTAAAGGTAAAATGTAACCGTCCGTTTCTGAACGGGAGTGGGTTGTTTTAGGTGGTGAATGATTATGGAGTAAAATGAAAACTGTCCGTTTCTAAAAGGGTAGGGTGGGAACGGGTGGACAAGAGTAAGAGTGAATGCATCTGAGCATCTGGTCTTCATCTCGTTAAAGTAAAATTAATTGTTTCTAAACGGGAGTGGGTGAGTATAGGTGGCTAGAGTAAAAGTGAATGAATATGGACATCAACTGCTTTGAACATCCTCAAACTAATGTCGTAAAAGCAAAATGAAAATTGTCCGTTTTTGAACGGGGGGTGGGGGTGGAATTAAAAAGATTGAAAATGAAATCTGTGATCGGATGGGGGCAATACTTACGCGAGTTGTAACAGACCAACTTGTGTTCATGATGAAAACTGGTGTCTGCTTTTAAAAGTGATCATTAATGTTAACAACGGGGATATAGCTCAGTTGGTAGCGCGCTGGATTTGTATTCAGTTGGCCGCTGTCAGCGTGAGTTCGATCCCAGGTTCGGCGGAAATTTATTTCACAGAGTCAACTTTGTGTGCAGACTCTCTTCGGTGTCCGAACCTCCCCCCGTGTACACTACATTGGGTGTGCACGTTAAAGATCCCACGATTGAAAAAAGGGTCTTTCCTAGCAAAATTGCTTAGGCACAGTTAATAATTGTCTACCTATACCCGTGTGACTTGGAATAATAGGCCGTGAAAGGTAAATATGCGCCGAAATGGCTGCAATCTACTGGCCGTATAAAATTTCATCTCACACGGCATCACTGCAGAGCGCCTAGAACTGTACCCACGGAATATGCGCGATATAAGACTCATTGATTGATGTGAATACCGCTACATGCTTAAGTCTGAGATTGAAGGGAAGGCAACGATAGTGTAAGTGTCAACGGATCTAGGCAATACGTCATATTTGCACGAGGTGTTTGTCTTCGGCTTAAAACGAAGATTCTTCTTCTTCGTTCATGGGCTGAACCTCCCACGTGTTGTTGTTTTTTACCCAGCCATGTCGGCAGCCATATTCCGCTTTCGGTGTGAAAATTAACATAAAATGGATAACGCTGATTCTAGATGGACGGGGGTGGGGGTAGGGGGGGGGTGAATTTAAAGCGTAACGAGTAAATAAAATCGATATGTACCTGTCCACAGTACATCAGGTTGAAGAACACAATCATTCCTTCCCGCAAAAACAATCCTGCTTAACATTTCAGATCTGCCCATGGTTGTAGATCTACATGATCGGATAAGATCATCCCTCCACTTGGAGACATACCCACGGTCAATATCCTAACAGCTCCCTGTGCACTGTCTGCTGAATTAATTTCCGATCTCCCAGGTCAATTTATGTGCAGACCTGCTAGTGACTTAACCCCTTCGTGTGTACACGCAAGCACAAGACCAAGTGCGCACGGAAAAGATCCTGTAATCCATGTCAGAGTTCGATGGGTTATAGAAACACGAAATTACCCAGCATGCCTCCCCCGAAATCGGCGTAGTGATTGAGATGTTATTTATGTTTTAAACCGCCTGACACTGCGAGGCAATTTTCCTTGTTTTTTTATAAGGACATTAAAATCTTTGAGTCTTGAGTCTTGAGTTGAGTATGCTGCCGGAAAGGCGGGGTAAAAGCGGTCATATACGTAAAAATCCACACGTGCTAAAAACATGAGTGAACGTGGAAGTCTAAGCCCATGAACGAAGAAGAAGAAGAGCTGATAGACACTGGTGATAGGTAAGAAATGAAAGTGTCAAAACAATTCCCACTCTGCATATAGAGCAGTCAGGGTGTTGATTTTTGGTATGTGTCTAAACGGGGTGCGGCGGAAGGGGAGGGGGGGGGAGATGGCACGTGGGGGGTATGTTCTGATCTGGTGTAAAATTCTAGGACAGCGCCTTTAACGAAACTGAAAAAAATAACATCTGAAGCTGTGAATCAAGTGAAGGTGGGTTCAAGTGCTAGTCTTTCGGATGAGACGAAAAATCGAGGTCCCTTCGTGTACACTACATTGGGGTGTGCGCGTTAAAGATCCCACGATTGACAAAAGGGTCTTTCCTGGCAAAATTGTATAGGCATAGATAAAAATGTCCACCAAAATACCCGTGTGACTTGGAATAATAGGCCGTGAAAAGTAGGATATGCGCCGAAATGGCTGAGATCTGCTGGCCGATGTGAATGCGTGATGTATTGTGTAAAAAAAATTCCATCTCACACGGCATAAATAAATCCCTGCGCCTTGAATATGTGCGCGATATAGATTGCATAAAAATAAAAAATAAAAAAAATAAAAAATCCCTGCGCTTAGAACTGTACCCACGGAATACGCGCGATATAAGCCTCATATTGATTGATTGATTGAAAAATGGTGACATTTACCAAACAGATGAAGAACGGATGGGAAAGTTTTTATTTCTGAAAGACAATTAAATTTCTGTTTGTAACCGACATAACAGAGAATTGTAATGCATTGCATTTTATTGTGTTGTGTTTATTGTATTGTATTGTATTGTGTTGTGTTGTATTGTGTTGTGTTGTATTGTATTCGCTATTGTATCGTGTAGAGAGTTGTTTATTGGTGGATGTATCTATTCTAGTGTTGTGAGGTGCTTACAACTATTTAGGATATGCACCATGGAAATATCCATTTCATTATTATTATCATTATTGTTGTTATTGTCTTTGTGTTGTATTGTATCGTATTGCATTATATTCTATTATTCTATTGACAAAAAAACAAACACCGAAAGGCAACGATGTCGTCGATTATTTCATTTTTCTGACGTTTTTCAAATGGGCTTTCAAAATCGTGAAAGCTATAGGAAAAAGGTTTCACTTAACATGCGTGAAATGAGTTGATTCACTCTCTTCCTAGGTATTCCAGTTATTTAAACTCATCAGCGGGTTTCACAGATAGTTCTTTTTAGTCCGTTGGTAAATTCCTTTAAAAAAAACACCCATATATATGTCCACTTTGAGAAAATGTTCATAGATGTTTGCTTCAGGCATGGTTTTTATTGTCAACCATATATTTACACTCTAAGGCGGGGTTTGAACATGTATTGGGCGGATTATTCCTGGTTATCCTTAAAACATAACAGAGAATTGTTTTTAGTTAAACTGAGATAGAGAGAGATGGCGAGTGAGAGAGAGAGAGAGTGTGTGTGTATGTGTGTGTGTGTGTGTGTGTGTGTGTGTATGTGTGTGTGTGTGTGTGTGTGTGTGTGTGTGTATGTGTGTGTGTGTGTGTGTGTGTGTGTGTGTGTGTGTGTGTCTGTAAGTGTGAGTGCTGCGAGAGACGCTCAGGATGTTTACATGTGTTTTAATGCAATTCTAATTCTAAGTTTACAGCAAATATGAAGCGGGCGAGAGTTATTAGTTTTAAGTGCAATCGTTTAATTCTTAATACATGTGATGTTTTTATGTCTGTGATCGCCTGACACTGTAAGGCAATTTTCCTTGTTTTTATGAGGACAGTAAACATTTTGAGTCTTTGAGTCTTGAGTCTTGAAAATTACGAACACTCCAAGACAGATTTCATACATGAGTATCAATTTAGGTATGTTCTTGATTATTCTGAAATTATGCACATTCTATAGGAGAGTTTCATAGATGTGTCCAAGCTAGGTATGATCCTAATTACTCTGTGTCGTCATGAATAAATGAGCGCTTTAATTATCTCGGTGGGGGTGTAAGCTGATCCTTGGATCAAAAAGGACGAACAGGTGGTTGCTTCCACGCGCTTCGTGAGAGAAACACAGGTAGGAAGACACGGGAGATCAGAGGTCGGATGGGAAGGGAGGGGGGGGGGGGGATAAGAAAGGTTGGGGGGACTGGGGGGGGGGGGGGGAGGTGAGCGGCAGAGGTTAGCAAAGGGGTGAGTTCTTGCAATGGAAAAAAGAACAAAATCAGTAGAAATTCAATGACAACCGCAATTTTTGTGTAAGTTGTTGTTTTTACAGCCGGAGAACAGCGAAATACGCACAAAAGGAAAAAAACATGACGCTAGTGATAGACAGAGACAAAGAGAGAGAGTATGGGTCTCGGGGACGAGAGGGACAGACAGACGTTCAAGCACACACACACACACACACACACACACACACACACACACGCACACACGCACGCACAAACTCACGAACTCACACACACACACGCACGCACGCACGCACACACACACACACGCACACACACGCACGCATGAACGAACTCACGCACACACACACACACACACACACACACACGCACGCACGTACGCACACACACACATACACACGCACGCACGAACTCACACACACACACACGCACGCACGCACGCACGCACACACAAACACACACACACACGCATGCACACACACACGCACGCACACTCACACACATACACGGTAACCCGGCGACAAACCTGCAAAGGATTGGTCCGATCCACCCCATGAAGAGCGACATCCTAATGAAGAGTGACATGAAAGCTACCCAGAGTGACTTCATCAGATAAACAATGTGCCTTGTGCATGGAAGCAGTGGGCTGTTGGGGGGGGGGGGGGGGTCAGGGTGAAGAAACGAAAAAGGTGAGAGAGTAACATAATATAAAAGATTGTAAGGTGAAGGTGAAAAGATGGTCCGAAAAGCGGCATCCTTCAGCCTTTAGTCCTGCAAAGGGCGCACGCATATGGGGCAGGTCCAACTCGGTCTTGGTGATTGGCTAAGACAATCGGCCTCAAGAACAAAACATCTCAGTCATTGGGCAAGCTCATCTCGACAGCATGAGAGGCGGTTGCAAGTTGGGGAAAGCACGGGGGGGGGGGGGGGGGGTCAAGGTTTTTGGGGCGAGGGGTGCAGAAGGAGTGGGTAAAGAATGAGGGGGTGGGGGGGGGGGGGGTGGGGAAAAACACCTCCTGGATTGGGCAGGAAATGTGCACAGTCGAAGAGGTGGTGCAAGTTGGGAGGTGGAGGGGGGAAAGGCTTTTCGGGGGGAGGGGTGTCGGAAGAGGCGCGGAGAACAAGGCGAAGAGAGGTGGGAGGGGGGGGGGGGGGTATGGATGGGGGGGAGGGGGTTGTTAGTCAAAGATAGGGTCCCGGATTAGACTATAACTAGGCAGGACCAACGCGTTTTCACAGTCATACCACGCTCATCCGTCGTGCTGAAAAGACTCACTTCAACCATCGGAAACGTACCTGCTTCAATTTAGTTCCAGAACGTTTACACTCTAATCGTTTTGACCATTTCACGGTTGAACGGCTGTACATCGAGCGGTAGCTGTAAGGGTGTAGTAGGCGTGACAAGTCTACAGAGATTCGAGGAGTTTTCCTGCCAAAGCGGGTTTTGAACAAGTGTTATTGTAACGTAAAGGATTACCGTCAACTTTGTGCAACAGTTGTTTTCGTAGTTGAATTGTTAACATTTCCAAAGTGAGGATTCTGTTTAGGATTCAAAGACCAGACCGTAGACTTTTTGTCAGTTCAACAGAAATTTGCCTTGAAATTACGATTTTATTCCGGTTTCAAAATGATTACTGAAACGCCCTCTATGTATCACCATCAGCCCCAAATGATGGACCAAAACGGAATGGACTATTCCAGAATGGAACAGGAGGCTTTGCTGAAAGGTTGGTTGTGCATGCATGAATGATTTTAGCCAGAGAAGAAGGGCGTCATTTCTCTCTCTATCTCTCTCTCTCTCTCTCTCTCTCTCTCTCTCTCTCTCTCTCTCTCTCTCTCTCTCTCTCTCTCTCTCTCTCTCTCTCTCTCTCTCTCTCTCTCTTTCGCTCTCTCTCTCTTTCGCTCTCTCTCTCTCGCTCGCTCGCTCTCTCTCTGTCTCTCTCTATTCCTCTCTTGCCCAACTCTGCAGCACTAAAAATGTTCTATTACGCCCACATAATGCCTCATATAAACTTTGCATCGACACTTTGGGATAACTGCAGTGATGTTCATTTAAAAAGACTCAATTCCCTGCATCGCCGAGCTGCAAAACTTATTCTGCATGATTTGAATAGGTCCACGGATGATAAACTAAAGCTCTTGAATTTCCTCCCCTTGAAAGATCAGTTGACGTTAAACAAGGCTGTGTTCATGTATAAAATTCTAAATGACGACTGTCCTAAATATTTGCAATCACATTTCAAACATGCCACAAAAAGATATGGGTCCCAAAAAATCATCCCTCCTATACCTCGCATAGACCTCTACAAATCGAGCTTAGCCTTCTCGGGAGCGTTTCTCTGGAACTCCTTCCCCAACAGATAAGAAAATGCAACTTCAGTGAAAATGTTTAAGAGACAGTCACAATCACACATCATTCGTGAATGAAATGCCTTGTTCGATTGTTATTTTGTTAAACATTTTGTACTAGTGTTAACGGATGTGTAGCTGATCAGAGCAACTTTATTCCCAAATGAAAGGTGTAACTATGTCAATGTAATTTTGTAATTTTTGAGTTCTCCTTAGGTAATTCCTTAAATGCACATTGTGTTGCATTCCATACAATGTATTTCTGTATTTTATATGATTGAATTTATATTTTTAATGTGCGTCTGTCTTTATGTGTTGTATAAAGGACAGGTTGGAAGAATAGGCTTTGCCTAAAACCTTTATCCTTTTGTAATAAACTTCTGAGTCTGAGTCTGAGACTCTCTCTCTCTCTCTCTCTCTCTCTCTCTCTCTCTCTCTCTCTCTCTCTCTCTCTCTCTCCCTCTTTCTTTCTTTCTCTCTCTCACTCTCTCTCTCTCACTCTCTCGCTCGCTCTCTCGCTCTCTCTCTCTCTCTCTCTCTTCCTCTCTCTCTCTCTCTCTTCTCTCTCTCTCTCCTCTCTCTCTCTCTCTCTCTCTCTCGCTCTCTCTCTCTCTCTCGCTCGCTCGCTCTCTCTGTGTCTCTCTCTCTCCCTCTCTCTCTCTCTCTCTCTCTCTCTCTCTCTCTCTCTCTCTCTCTCTCTCTCTCTCTCTCTCTCTCTCTCTCTCGCTCTCTCTCTCTCACTCGCTCTCTCTGTGTCTTTCTCTCTTCCTCTCTCTCTCTCTCTTTCGCTCTCTCTCTCTTTCGCTCTCTCTCTCTCTTTCGCTCTCTCGCTCTCTCTCTGTCTCTCTCTCTCTTCCTCTCTCTCTCTCTTTCGCGCTCTCTCTCTCTTTCGCTCTCTCTCTCTCTCTTCCTCTCTCTCTCTCTCTTTCGCTCTCTCTCTCTCTCTCGCTCGCTCGCTCTCTCTCTGTCTCTCTCTATTCCTCTCTTGCCCAACTCTCTCTCTCTCTCTCTCTCTCTCTCTCTCTCTCTCTCTCTCTCTCTCTCTCTCTTTGAAAGATTCGTATTTACTCTCTATGATCTCTGTTACCGTTCTTAATTTTAATTTGAAATAAACACACTTTTGTTGAACGTTTTTAACGCGCGGATGCGGAATGCTATTCCATGATTTTTTCACGACAAAAACGAGATTCTGAAACTACTGGCTTAAAATTTCTATTCCGAATTGCCCATAAAATTTAAATTTGAATATCGAGATGAAAACATATTTCTTTGCTTTAGCTGGCGTAACAGGATTTTAATGTTTTGTTCAGTTCACTTTGTTGTTTGCAAATTGCAACAATGACGAGGCTTTTGTGTTAAAATCTAAGGGAAAAACACAAAGCATTTGTTGCCTTTCTTCTGGTTTTTACAATAAGCTCGTGTTTCAAAACATTGAATAAATGATTGACAAAAATATGGCTCAGCGCACAAGTATATGATATTTCATGTTCATGTTTTAAATTTGTTTTCATTGCTTTATTATCCTGTAGCTGGGAAATTCGAATCGCTTCCTCTCGTGGAGTGCAAAGGTATTGTCCGACCATGCAAGGTGCAGGCGGACGACGTCTTTTATTATTTAAAAAAAATCTAACCAACTTCTGTCGAGTGAAATTAGTTGTTAAGGACGATTAGTGCTATCTTCTGTTAAAATGACTTGTTTCCAGCTCTCGAAGTTTGAGCCCTGTATACGCACATCTTTCCAAATCAAAAGGAAAATACTTCAAAGTTACACCCAAAAAGAGCCCCAAGGTGAATTATGCCACATTTAATATATTGGTTTGAAGTCTTGTTCTTCTTAAAACTATAAAGCTCATACCACAGAACCTAACTGACATAATCAAGAAAGTTGTTTGTGTTGCGACACATGTTTTCCTAATTCTTTTGATCTGTCATGATACCCTAATGTTGCGAATTGTTACCTCTTTAAAAAAAAATAGCTTCCCCATGTTCTACAACATATGTTTTTTGTTACTTATAACAAAACTAAGTGTCCGAAAAAAATGTCGCACAATCATTTCGAAGCAACAGATGTATTTCATAGTTACATGATACGTTACATATATAAATATATGGCTTTTTAAACAATGCAATTATTTTTGAAAATGATGCAATCTTTCAGAAATGACAACAAAGAAGGGAAGCGTTAGTATTCTTTTTATTTCTTTTGCTGAAAAAACGGCCAATAAGAAATACTTCAATCTTTAAAGACCAGTAAGAAATAAGCAGGAACGCTTCAAAGAAACTATTGTTTTCACATAGATTTGTTTATAACAACCTCATTAAGAAGGAGCACAACAAGTTTAAAACTTATGGTAAGTGCTCACATAAACATTCCTGAAATTTCATGGCGGATTATGATCAATGCGACACATTTTTGTTTGGTTATTACATGTATTATTATTTTCCTTTGCTCATAATATGTCGACTCCGTGGCTACGTCAAAGACAGCGAAACTTTTCAGAACAGTTTCATGCAAGTGTACATTTTCCTCGAGAAAGAACACTATTTATCAAAAAATAAAGATTGTACAGTTTATTTTTCTTTCACCAGTTAAACAAACCCCACAACAACAAAAACACACCTATGTTTGCTACTAAATTTTAAAACTTTTACTTTTTATAGTCCCTTGTGAATCCTGCAGTATTTTTAAGATGTACAGACAAAAGCACATTAAAATATGGATTAATTCAAATGCATTCATTTATAATTTATTCTTGGTTCACTTGTTTCCTGCCTGTCCCTTCTTTAGTTTATTCGTACATTACTTAATATGTTCGCTAGTTTGTTTCGTTCGCTCTTTCATAAAATAAATTGTCCTTGCATTCATTTGTGAAGTTTCTGGTCAGTTTTTCTTCTTCTATTTCCTGTTTATTTGTTCTTTCTTTTGAAAGGTCCTTCGCTGTTTCGTTGGTTCGCCCGATTGTGTGGCTGTTAGCTTGTTTCTCAGCGTCTTATCTTCCTGTAATACGTACTCTTGATTTTTTTTTAAATAGGCTGACGGCATGCATATATAAATCAAAACAAACTTACTTTGACTGCAACGAAAATATCAATATAAACTTACTTAGACTGCAACGGAGATATCAATATAAACTTATACTTAGACTGCAACGGAGATATCAATATAAACTTACTTAGACTGCAACGGAGATATCAATATACACTTACTTAGACTGCAACGGAGATATCAATATAAACTTACTTAGACTGCAACGAAAATATCAATATAAACTTACTTAGACTGCAACGGAGATATCAATATAAACTTACTTAGACTGCAACGGAGATATCAAAACAAACTAACTTATACTGCGACAGCTTTATTACAAAACTAAGCAAACAGTTACAGTTATAAGATCAAAATTATATTGATTTCAGATGACAACAGGAGCTCAGACGCAGGCTTAACAAAACCCTCCGTAAAACTGACACATTTGATTTTCTTTCCCCGACGCGGTCAATAAAATACCTTAACCCCGTAAAATCTTTCAAACACTGACCGGAGACCAAATTTACGTGACAATGAGAGCTCGTAAATAGGCAATTGTCAAGCATTCAAACTCGGGACCGTCGCGTCGCGAAAGGGATTTAAACTATGTCCATCAAAATTTACGGCTTGGCAGAATCTCCCCTGCGAGAGGAGCAATGGAGAATGGTGGGGAGAGAGAGAGAGAGAGAGAGAGAGAGAGAGAGAGAGAGAGAGAGAGAGAGAGAGAGAGAGAGAGAGAGAGAGAGAGAGAGAGAGAGAGAGAGAGAGAGAGAGTTGTTTATTTTCCACTTTATCAAGAATTGACACAGACTGTGGCAGTCTCGGCTAGCCTCCCGTGGGTTTTACGATAGCTCAAGTGTCCAGTATCGGACTCTCCTCCCTCGCTTCATTGGATTTTAGTGAAGCATTGCATTGCTCGCTGACAATGACGAGAGATTGGTTGGCGAAGGGTGGGCAGAAGAAGAGAGGGGGGGGGGGGAAGGGTTGCAACGCATCGCACGATGAGGAAGGAGAGAGCAGGGGTGAAAGAGAGAGGGGGAGGAGGAGAGGGAGGGAGAGAGTGAACCTGTTTGTTTTCTTTATTTGGTGTTTAACGTCGTTTTCAACCACGAAGGTTATATCGCGACGGGGAAATGGGGGAGATGGGATAGAGCCACTTGTCAATTGTTTCTTGTTCACAAAAGCACTAATCAAAAATTTGCTCCAGGGGCTTGCAACGTAGTACTGGGAGAATGCAAGTTTTCAGTACAAAGGACTTAACATTTCTTACATACTGCTTGACTAAAATCTTTACAAAAATTGACTATATTCTATACAAGAAACACTTAACAAGGGTAAAAGGAGAAACAGAATCCGTTAGTCGCCTCTTACGACATGCTGGGGAGCATCGGGTAAATTCTTCCCCCTAACCCGCGGGGGTGTGGGGAAAGGGGGGAAGGGGAAGGAACGAGAGGGTTATATGTGTGAAAAGTTGTCTTTAAGTCACTGCGCATACCTTTGAATCTTAGAGTACAGTCAACGTCGATGCCAGTAGTTCAGGTTCGCATTCTCAAATCTTGTTTTATTTTGCGGTCCTTTATAGTGGACTTTTTTATAATCGTATAAGTTTGTCGTTATTTCGTTTTCTTTCTTTTTTGTTTTTGTTTGTTTGTTTTCTTTATTTCGTTCATTTTTTTCTTTCTTTCGTTCATTATGTTTCTTTCTTAATTCTTTCGTTCTTTTTCTTTCTTTCTTTCTTTCTTTTTTTCTCTCTTTCTTCTTTCTTTATTTCTATCTTTCGTGTATTATGTTTTCTTTCTTTCTTTCTTCTTAAACACCCTAGATCGCAAGACAAAATCCGAGTCTGTGACATTAATTATTCAAATGGTTAATACGTCTTGCTTTAAGTTGTTTGAAAGTGTATGTCAAAACGTTTGTTTGACTAACTCACTGAACGAGTGCATTAATACGAAAACCAATAAATTAGAAACATGAATAAATGACTAATAAATAAATAAATATTTAAATGTAATAAACTATTGGAATCTTCCGACAGAAAGCTCAAACAATTGTTGAAGTCATTTCATATTACAGATACAGATCAACACAAACTTATGACAAAGAGCAGAAAGTAGAAGAGCTTTAAATACTACAACACAACCCTGCCATATCAGCAATGTGTTTCAATGATGAAGTTTAGAACATTAAACAACAATTTACCTGTACAGAAAGAACGTTATCTTAACATCCCGAGGTCAGAAAGAACTTGCACCAAATGTGTATCGCATGACATAGGTGATGAATTCCATTATTTATTTGTCTGTGATTTTTTCAAAGAAGAAAGAGCTGAGTTGTTACCACCTTACTATTGGAAAAAACCTAATGCACTTAAATTTAAAAAGTTGTTTGCTACTAAGAAAAAGAAATTGCTAAAGAATATTTTGGACTTTACTAATAGAATTTGTAACAGTTTTTCATAGTTTTTTTATTTTCTATTTTTTAATTTTATTTATTTATTATATTAGCATATATCATGATTGTATTGATTGTATGTATTGTTCAAAATGCCCCCATGGGTTATGGACCAATAAACTTGAAACTTGAAACTTGAAACTTGATAATCACACCTTTCAGGCAATATCTCTGCGCATCATGCCAATCTTTTCAATCGTTCACAGAAACCCCCTCCCAGCCCTCCCCCTATCCCCCCCACCCCTCAAAGACCTGCCATTTACCACACCTACCGTGACGCTGACTGACAGACACACCAACACACTCACAGGGCAAATCTATACCCATGTATCTTGCCTCGTACATCTTGTCAGGATCGACGCATACGAAGGTTACGTCTGACCGTATGTATCTTGACTTGATCGACGCATATACGAAGGTTGTTTCAAACCGTATATCTTGACTTGATCGACGCATAGGAGGGTTCAACCCACCCGTATATCTTGTCAGGATCAACGCATACGAGGGTTGTTTCAACCCGTATATCTTGTCATGGTCGACGCACGGTACGCGGGCATTCATTCTACACGTAAATCCAAACTTGATCGCAAGTGCGAGGTTTCTCCTTGTTCTAATTCTTCATTCCATGGCTGTGTCAGACAAGTGGGAGGTTCAAATCTACCCGTATATCTTACCCTGATCGACACACGCCCCGCCCGGGTGGCAGGGTACCCGTGGAGAGCAGAAACGGGTGGGGATTGGCTCGCCCCGGGTGTGCTCCCGTAACACTTAAAGCGATGCGCACGTGTCTGAGTTAGACAGAGGACAGCGCTCAGCGGTGCATGGATATTCTTGGCAGCGTCACGATTTATATCATGTCTTTGGCAGTGCTTTTCTGCAAACAGAAGCCAACGCTCAGCGGTGGATAATTTTGGCAGCATCCCGATTTATCGTATGGCTTTGGCAGTGCTATTCTGCTGTCGAGAAGTCGTAATGGTAACATTGTCGTCTTCTTAGGACACCCTCTACTCCTTTCCAAAAGACCCCGCCCCCCCCCCCCCCCCCCTCCACCGAGGAGGGCAGAGAGCGACGATCTGACTGGCATTCAGAACTCCTGACCCTTTTGAGGTACAGTTTCAGACCTCAAAGATCAGAAAAATTCAGGTTCTAGAAAGTAGTAAATCTTACAAATGAAGCTTAATTTACATAGTCATAGTCTTTAATAAGGACGTGCATGTCCTATCATCGGAGGGACCTGATATCGCAGAGATGCCACTGGAAATGTTTTGGAACTGCAAAACTGCAAAAGAATGACGTGATCTGAGATGGCGAAGAACTGTGCTTTCCTTTTCATTGTTGTTACTTTATTGTCGCATCGCTGGAAAATTCAGGTCGCGTCCCCCCAGTGGAAAGCTAGCAGCAACAGAGTTGCACTACACTGGTGTATTCGTGTTTAGGTTTAATGAGCCACCTGTACTTATGTCAGAATGACCGAGGTCTTTTACGTGCACTAATTATTGGTGACACGGGGGTGGAACATGGATACCGTCTCTGAGTCTGCACATAAAGTTGACCCGTGTCCGTCCCGGCCCGAATTCGAACCTGTGACCTTAGGATTACAAGTCCAGTGCTCTTATTGAGCTACCCGGCTCAGGGAGGCTTATTGGAGTCAGTTTCGAAGCAGCAAGTCTCTAGGATTGCATACACTGTTAATAAAATACTTTATTGTCCCATCGCTGAGAAATTCGGGTCGCTTCCTCCCAGTGGAAAGCTAGCAGCAACGGAGTCGCGCTACCCAGGTGTCTGCGTGTTTAGGTGTATTCAGCCACCTGCACTTATGGCAGAATGACCAAGGTCTTTTACGTGCCATTGTGATGACACGGGGGTGGGACATGGCTTCCGTCTCTGGGTCTGCACATAAAGTTGACCCGTGTCCGTCCCGGCCCGAATTCGAACCTGCGACCTTCCGATCACAAGTCCAGTGCTCTACCAACTGAGCTACCGGGCCCCTAAATAAAGCCTTTCTGTTGACGCAGACTCCGAATGGACCCCTGTATGTGCCCATCTGTATAGACTCCCTGTCAGTGGCAAGACTTTTCAAGACACATGTAAAAACCATAGTTTCATAAAGGATCTTGTTTGGTCGCTAAGACTGATAGATGGTTCGTTCTCTACTCCTTTGAAGTTGAAATGTCACACCGAGGACTTTGCATAACCCCAGCAGAATACCTAATGCTCTAATTGCCGAGATAAAGCTGGGTATTTTTAGGGTGGAGTTGCAAATAAATCGCTGTTGAATTACGGCGCACGCATTAGCGGCATAGAGTGGTATAGAAGAAAATTGCTATGGTAATAAATTAGGATTTTCTTTGCGGTGCATGCGATACATCTTATTTAAAAGCTTATGATTATAATTCATTTTTGAAGCTTGACGCGCCTTCAAAAGACTGTTCTCTTCGCGTTTGTCATTCACGTAATTAGGAGAGGGGAGAAATGAAACGAGACGAAACGAATTATTCTCGCAGCAGCAGCGACAAAGAAAGAACATGAACTATGACAAGTCTTGACTATCGAAAAAAAATGACACTACAGAACAGAGTTACTCTTGCAAAAGCAGCGACAAAGAGAGAACATGATATTTGGACATTCCGTCTTTTGGGAAAAAAAACCACCCATAGAATTCAATCGAGGTACTCTCGCAGCAGTGGTGACAAAGAAAAAACATGATATATGGACAATCTTGTCTGTTGAAAAAAAAAATCAAAAAAACCACCGCTATTGAATAGAAGGTTTACATCCACTTCGCCCCATTTCTATTTCGCACCAAGATTTTGGGCATTTCGCCCCACTGATTTTTTACCACTTTGCCCCAATCGTTTTAACACTTCGCCCCAGCTTCGCAATTTGACCTCAAGTGACCGAAGTCATTTCACCCCATGACTTACGCGGACGTATCCAGCATTTCTGCGGTAAAAGTCACTCCAACTGTTGACAATATACAGGTGATAACACACGGGGAGTTGTTGTGTGTGAAACTCTGTGCATGTTGTTGTGTAGGTAAAAAAAAAACATGGTAAAAAAAACTTTTTTTTTGTAATGATTTGCTTTTAACCAATTTCTAAAATGTGTCGTGATAATTTGTTGTGGGTGAAAAGACTAGAAGTAGCTCTCTTTATCTAAGTAATTTGTTGCAATGAATAAAACATTTTAGGGATGAAAGTAAGTGCAAAGGTTAACCTGTTTGGGGCTGATAAGTAATCAGACACACGCCCAAAAAGCGTGACATTTGGTATTCCATTTGGTTCATGTAATCACGCATCTACCGGCACGGTTGGCCTAGTGGTAAGGCGTCCGCCCCGTGATCGGGAGGTCGTGGGTTCGAACCCCGGCCGGGTCATACCTAAGACTTTAAAATTGGCAATCTAGTGGCTGCTCCGCCTGGCGTCTGGCATTATGGGGTTAGTGCTAGGACTGGTTGGTCCAGTGTCAGAATAATGTGACTGGGTGAGACATGAAGCCTGTGCTGCGACTTCTGTCTTGTGTGTGGCGCACGTATTATGTCACATCAACACCGCCCTGATATGGCTCTTCGTGGTCGGCTGGGCGTTAAGCAAAAACAAACAAACAAATCACGCTTCTGGTACAAAATATTAAGATAATCTAATGGGTGTGTTTTGTCATGTACAATTAAAAAAAATGTCTATACATGCCAGCAATGGGGTTTTTATGCTCAAAAAAACAATAGGCAGCACCCTAATTTAAAACGTTCTGGGTGGGTGGCCGAGTGGACTGGGTGGCCGAGTGGACTGGGTGGCCGAGTGGACTGGGTGGCCGAGTGGACTGGGTGGCCGAGTGGACTGGGTGGCCGAGTGGACTGGGTGGCCGAGTGGACTGGGTGGCCGAGTGGTAACGTACTTGCGCTCGGAAGCGAGAGGATGCGAGTTCGACCCTGGGTCAGGGCGTTAGCAATTTTCTCCCCCCTTTACTAACCTAGGTGGTGGGTTCAATGCTAGTCTTTCGGATGCGACGAAAAACCGAGGTGGCAGGTTTCATGGTATTAGGCCATTTTGATAGTCTCAGATTTGCTTAGTCTTTTAAATTCATATCTGTGAGAATCTGCTGTATTTGTTGTATTAACATGCAAACTAGTTGTTGTTTAAATACTTTTTTGAAAATAAAAGTTGAATTTTTTTATAATGTGTTTATTTATGTGCGTGTGAATGGTGGCGATCGTCAAAATACGGACGGATGAATTTACTTTTGCCACAGCATCACTAAACAAAGAACTAAATTCCAACACACACATGCACAAGTATCAATGCTGTTGTGGTTGAGAGTGCCAGAACACATTGAAATGATTGTTTTTCAACAACAATCGATATCCATAACACAAATTCTAACTTATACTAGCTCCGCAAAAAAAATGTATGGGGATTCGGATCTGTCCGTCCGCATAGCGATATCAAGAGCATCGAAACTAATTGTGATTTCACAGGACAAAAACACAAGTTTACCTAATTTTGTATACTGTAAATACAAGTTTGTGCACCCTTGAAGTGAGTTATAATGTTGCCGAGGTCAATTTGCCCTTGATCGAGGCACGGTGACCCGAGTTTCAAAGTTGCGATCCTGTCCGTCTAAACAATGTAACGATCGCCACATTTTTCTTTTCATTCAAAAACTAACCGTTTGGGGAGGAAGTGACCTCACGTTGTTTTACGTTGACGCTCGCGCTCGACAGAAAAAGACCGCAACAGTTTTTCAGTTAAAAAAATCGCAAAGTAATTACATTTTCTGAGGTTTTCTAGTGTCCGTCTAGTAACAATCGCCACTCTAACGATCGCCACTGAGTGTTGAAGTCACATTTAACTCCATTTTCGACTGTTTTAAGAAACTATTTTGACGCTCAATCGTCACGTTTCAGTGTCGAAACACGTACTGTGCATTTACAATCAGCCGGTGTGTCCAAACTGAAATGCGAGTGATGCCTCGATTTGTGGCGATCGCTCACGTGGTTGACGGACAGAAATACCTTCTTAGGGGGTAGGGGAACAGTTACTCCTCCATACAATAATGGTGTTTACAAATGATTGCAAACTTGTCTCTTTATAAACTGTTCAGACATGTCTTCTCTTCAATAATTTTCAGTTTTGCTCGGTTTGTTAATCAGGAGCACCCTGCAGTAAATGTTTCATCTGTGACAATGCTCGAAATGTTGACGTAATTCCAATGCCCATATCCTTCTCTTGTTACCTCATCTAGCCAAAACCATTGAAGATAGAAAGACATTTATTGAACAAACTAGATGCACAACACCAGTCTTAACACGTTTTGGTCTTACATGTATATGAAAATATTGATGGCCAAGGAATGGTTTGAAAAAAAAGACGGTTTTTCCCTTCAAAACGGTCTAGGTCTGCCGGAAGTCGTATTTTTTCAAACCATTCATTTGAGAATCAATATTTTGATATACATACAAGAACAAAACTTGTTAAGAATGATGTGGGGCATATTTTTTGTTCAATAAATGTCTTTCTATCTTCAACGGTTTTGGCTATATGAGCTATATGCATGCATAGGATGACCGTATTGCTTTTTTTGCGTTTTCAGGGTATGCCGCTTTGCGCCTGGTTTTTAGATATAAATAAGGACCAGGACTATAAAAAAAATTACTGTTTTTAGTTGTAACAAACTCACTTTGTTGGAAAAACATGTCCTTTGAATTGTGTGCCAACATTTATTTTGTAGAATTTGAGTGTGTAAATAGTAAATTGCTGAACACAATACTGTGAAACCTGTCAGGTCCCTTCGTGTACACTACATTGGGGTGTGCACGTTAAAGATCCCACGATTGACAAAAGGGTCTTTCCTGGAAAAATTGTATAGGCATAGATAAAAATGTCCACCAAAATACCCGTGTGACTTGGAATAATAGGCCGTGAAAAGTAGGATATGCGCCGAAATGGCTGCGATCTGCTGACCGATGTGAATGATGTATTGTGTAAAAAAATGTCCATCTCACACGGCATAAATAAATCCCTGCGCCTTGAATATGTGCGCGATATAAATTGCATAAAACAAATTAAATAAATAAATCCCTGCGCCTAGAACTGTACCCACGGAATACGCGCGATATAAGCCTCATATTGATTGATTGATTGATTGAAATGTTCTCTCCCACCAGTAGCAACAAAGAGAGAGCATGATATATGGACAACTTTGACTGTTGAAAAAAAAATCCGTAGAAAAGAGTTACGATCGAAGCAGAAGAGACAACGAAAGAACATGATATATGGACAGTATTCACTGTTGCGAGGAAGCAAGCACTCACAAAATAGGCTGTATGAGATCATTTTTCTTTGAAAGCAACTTTTTATTTTAAAGGACGCGTCAAGTTTAAACGCTTTGTCACACACCATCATTAACGCGTGAATAATATTCAGCACCAAATGCACCTGTGGTGTTTGGAGGGAAAAACAGAACAAAAATTAAGAAAATTATTTCTCACGACAATAAATCGTCCTTCCACGTCAATCCTGGTGACAGATTGGAACTCATAGTTAAAGCGTGCTGTATCCACGTCAATCCTGGTGACAGATTGGGACTCATAGTTAAAGCGTGCTGCAAACTGTCAAAATAAAGATTTTAGTATGAAGAATGTAGTTTTTTTTAGCAAATTAATTTGAAAATAAGGAGTCTTTCCTTTTGAATTGGAGATAATGGGGGAGGGAGGGGAGGGGGGGGGGCAGGGGCAGGGGAGGGCGGGTGGTCACGACGTAAGAGTTTCTGCGGCCTGCATGACCAGAAAAATGAACATCGCAGCGCAAAAAGAAGCTCATTAAAATGTAGAGGATACTGGAAAACTGATCTTACTCCTGCAGGTGTCCACATGTTACTGTTCGGTTAATTTTGTGGTGTTTGATTGTTGTGATGGAGGGAGGGTAGAGGGGAAGGGGGGGGGTGAGAGAGGGAGGGGAGCAGGAGGGGTGGATGGGGGGATCTCTTGTGCCTTGTTCATTGTTTGGTACTGGTATGTTTTCTGTATTATGTCCTATTTCTTATGGCTTTTGTCTTGTGTGTCTTTTGTCTTATGTCTTGTGTTGTGCGTCTTCGGTCTTAAGGCCAATATCGTGTGCCTTTT
>NC_090254.1:44629317-44637139 GCF_037325665.1 Littorina saxatilis | reverse complement strand
CGCGGTAGTGGTTACACTGAGCAGGATAGCTCGCTTTTTATATTTAGTCAAGTTTTGACTAAATATTTTAACATCGAGGGGGAATCGAAACGAGGGTCGTGGTGTATGTGCGTGTGTGTGCGTGCGTGTGTGCGTGTGTGTGTGTGTGTCTGTGTGTGTGTGTGTGTGTAGAGCGATTCAGACTAAACTACTGGACCGATCTTTATGAAATTTGACATGAGAGTTCCTGGGTATGAAATCCCCGAACGTTTTTTTCATTTTTTTGATAAATGTCTTTGATGACGTCATATCCGGCTTTTCGTGAAAGTTGAGGCGGCACTGTCACGCCCTCATTTTTCAACCAAATTGGTTGAAATTTTGGTCAAGTAATCTTCGACGAAGCCCGGACTTCGGTATTGCATTTCAGCTTGGTGGCTTAAAAATTAATTAATGACTTTGGTCATTAAAAATCTGAAAATTGTAAAAAAAAATAAAAATTTATAAAACGATCCAAATTTACGTTTATCTTATTCTCCATCATTTGCTGATTCCAAAAACATATAAATATGTTATATTCGGATTAAAAACAAGCTCTGAAAATTAAATATATAAAAATTATTATCAAAATTAAATTGTCCAAATCAATTTTAAAACACTTTCATCTTATTCCTTGTCGGTTCCTGATTCCCAAAACATATAGATATGATATGTTTGGATTAAAAACACGCTCAGAAAGTTAAAACAAAGAGAGGTACAGAAAAGCGTGCTATCCTTCTTAGCGCAACTACTACCCCGCTCTTCTTGTCAATTTCACTGCCTTTGCCATGAGCGGTGGCCTGACGATGCTACGAGTAAAATGGCATTGCGTTTCATTCTGTGAGTTCGACAGCTACTTGACTAAATATTGTATTTTCGCCTTACGCGACTTGTTTTATAATCCTATAAGTTTGTCGTTATTTCGTTTTCTTTTTTTTTGTTTCTTTCCGGGTTTTTTTTTAAATTTGTTATATTTAGTCAAGTTTTGACTAAATATTTTAACATCGAGGGGGAATCGAAACGAGGGTCGTGGTGTATGTGCGTGTGTGCGATTCAGACTAAACTACTGGACCGATCTTTATGAAATTTGACATGAGAGTTCCTGGGTATGAAATCCCCGAACGTTTTTTTCATTTTTTTTGATAAATGTCTTTGATGACGTCATATCCGGCTTTTCGTGAAAGTTGAGGCGGCACTGTCACGCCCTCATTTTTCAACCAAATTGGTTGAAATTTTGGTCAAGTAATCTTCGACGAAGCCCGGACTTCAGTATTGCATTTCAGTTTGGTGGCTTAAAAATTAATTAATGACTTTGGTCATTAAAAATCTGAAAATTGTAAAAAAAAATAAAAATTTATAAAACGATCCAAATTTACGTTTATCTTATTCTCCATCATTTGCTGATTCCAAAAACATATAAATATGTTATATTCGGATTAAAAACAAGCTCTGAAAATTAAATATATACAAATTATTATCAAAATTAAATTGTCCAAATCAATTTAAAACTACTTTCATCTTATTCCTTGTCGGTTCCTGATTCCAAAAACATATAGATATGATATGTTTGGATTAAAAACACGCTCAGAAAGTTAAAACAAAGAGAGGTACAGAAAAGCGTGCTATCCTTCTTAGCTCAACTACTACCCCGCTCTTCTTGTCAATTTCACTGCCTTTGCCATGAGCGGTGGACTGACGATGCTACGAGTATACGGTCTTGCTGAAAAATGGCATTGCGTTCAGTTTCATTCTGTGAGTTCGACAGCTACTTGACTAAATATTGTATTTTCGCCTTACGCGACTTGTTTTTTATTTCGTTCATTTTTCTTTCTTTCTTTCTTTCTTTCATTATGTTTCTTTTTTAATTCTTTCGTTCTGTTTCTTTCTTTCTTTCTTTCTTTCTTTCTTTTTTTTCTTTCTTTCTTCTTTCTTTATTTCTGTCTTTCGTTTATTATGTTTTCTTTCTTTCTTTCTTCTTAAACACCCTAGATCGCAAGACAAAATCCGAGTCTGTGACATTAATTATTTAAATGGTTAATACGTCTTGCTTTAAGTTGTTTGAACTTGCAGAAAGTGTATGTCAAAACGTTTGTTTGACTAACTCACTGAATAAACGAATGAACGAGTGCATTAATACGAAAACCAATAAATTAGAAACATGAATAAATGACTAATAAATAAATAAATATTTAAATGTAATAAACTATTGGAATCTTCCGACAGAAAGCTCAAACAATTGTTGAAGTCATTTCCTATTACAGATACAGATCAACACAAACTTATGACAAAGAGCAGAAAGTAGAAGAGCTTTAAATACTACAACACAGATAATCACACCTTTCAGGCAATATCTCTGCGCATCATGCCAATCTTTTCAATCGTTCAAAGAAACCCCCTCCCAGCCCTCCCCCTATCCCCCCCACCCCTCAAAGACCTGCCATTTACCACACCTACCGTGACGCTGACTGACAGACACACCAACACACTCACAGGGCAAATCTATACCCATGTATCTTGCCTCGTACATCTTGTCAGGATCGACGCATACGAAGGTTTCGTCTGACCGTATATATCTTGACTTGATCGATGCATATACGAAGGTTGTTTCAAACCGTATATCTTGACTTGATCGACGCATAGGAGGGTTCAACCCACCCGTATATCTTGTCAGGATCAACGCATACGAGAGTTGTTTCAACCCGTATATCTTGTCATGGTCGACGCACGCGGGCATTCATTCTACACGTAAATCCAAACTTGATCGCAAGTGCGAGGTTTCTCCGTGTTCTAATTCTTCATTCCACGGCTGTGTCAGACAAGTGGGAGGTTCAAATCTACCCGTATATCTTACCCTGATCGACACACGCCCCGCCCGGGTGCCAGGGTACCCGTGGAGAGCAGAAACGGGTGGGGATTGGCTCGCCCCGGGTGTGCTCCCGTAACACTTCAAGCGATGCGCACGTGTCTGAGTTAGACAGAGGACAGCGCTCAGCGGTGCATGGATATTCTTGGCAGCGTCACGATTTATATCATGTCTTTGGCAGTGCTTTTCTGCAAACAGAAGCCAACGCTCAGCGGTGGATAATTTTGGCAGCATCCCGATTTATCGTATGGCTTTGGCAGTGCTATTCTGCTGTCGAGAAGTCGTAATGGTAACATTGTCGTCTTCTTAGGACACCCTCTACTCCTTTCCAAAAGACCCCCGCCCCCCCCCCCCCCCCCCTCCACCGAGGAGGGCAGAGAGCGACGATCTGACTGGCATTCAGAACTCCTGACCCTTTTGAGGTACAGTTTCAGACCTCAAAGATCAGAAAAATTCAGGTTCTAGAAAGTAGTAAATCTTACAAATGAAGCTTAATTTACATAGTCTTTAATAAGGACGTGCATGTCCTATCATCGGAGGGACCTGATATCGCAGATGCCACTGGAAATGTTTTGGAACTGCAAAACTGCAAAAGAATGACCTGATCTGAGATGGCGAAGAACTGTGCTTTCCTTTTCATTGTTATTACTTTATATAGCTATTCTGATGGACACGTGGGGGAATTCGGGGGCTGTGATTGGATGGCCTCACACATCCCTTTTCCGATCATCAAAGCATAACGATACAAAAGTTGGCCATTTTTGCTGATATCCAAACGATATCGGCAATAACAAAGACGCGTGGTTCCGGTTTCTTCCACGTGTATAAAGTACACGCATACCTCGCCAGGTTTGTTTCTGTCACTCTGTGACTAGTCGACAGACGATGCCATTTGCTTTGTGTGTGTTTTTGTTGTTGCTTACTGTACATGACATAGGCCCTACATTACGTGTAAAATCCAGTTCTTTAACAGGCAACAAACCTTGCAAATTTCCAGAAGCTGCAATCTGAAGCGACCTATCTCGGATTCTAGCAGACGATCTCTCCAATGTTTAACACAAAATCAGCAAACTCTCCTGTCACATAGAACGTCCATTGTATAGTGCAATGTTGAAATGAAGTTACCGGTCTGAAACATTTCGTCGTTTCTTCTGAGACAATCCTTGTTCTCTTATCATCTACAGATTTACCGCTGTCTTCACCACGCGAATTCCCAACAGAAGTCAGACTTTCGAACATACAATCTACGTAGGCAAGCATGATACGTCATGACGTCATATGATTCCTAACATATTGACGTAATGCTAAGCATCCGGTTATCTCGAGTTTTCTCCGTAATACATGTCCGTGGGTTTTTCAATGTTCGGTTATTTCCGTGGCTTCATGCGGAAAGGGAACCGTCGTCTGCAATCAACGACATGGACCATTCTGGTACTTGTCGCTGACAAAAACATGATTCTAACACAGAATTTAATGTCAGAATAGCTATATAAACGCTATTGTGTTTTCAGCGTAGCAATAGGGTCCGATATTTAGACTCGAACAAGTATAATGCGACTCGTCTTCGACTCGTCGGCATTATACTTTTCTCGTCTAAATATCGGGCCCTATTGCTACGCTGACAACACAATAGCTGTTAATTGTCGCATCGCTGGAAAATTCAGGTCGCGTCCCCCCAGTGGAAAGCTAGCAGCAACAGAGTTGCACTACACTGGTGTATTCGTGTTTAGGTTTAATGAGCCACCTGTACTTATGTCAGAATGACCGAGGTCTTTTACGTGCACTAATTATTGGTGACACGGGGGTGGAACATGGATACCGTCTCTGAGTCTGCACATAAAATTGACCCGTGTCCGTCCCGGCCCGGATTCGAACCTGTGACCTTAGGATTACAAGTCCAGTGCTCTTATTGAGCTACCCGGCTCAGGGAGGCTTATTGGAGTCAGTTTCGAAGCAGCAAGTCTCTAGGATTGCACACACTGTTAATAAAATACTTTATTGTCCCATCGCTGAGATATTCGGGTCGCTTCCTCCCAGTGGAAAGCTAGCAGCAACGGAGTCGCGCTACCCAGGTGTCTGCGTGTTTAGGTGTATTCAGCCACCTGCACTTATGGCAGAATGACCAAGGTCTTTTACGTGCCATTGTGATGACACGGGGGTGGGACATGGCTTCCGTCTCTGGGTCTGCACATAAAGTTGACCCGTGTCCGTCCCGGCCCGAATTCGAACCTGCGACCTTCCGATCACAAGTCCAGTGCTCTACCAACTGAGCTACCGGGCCCCTAAATAAAGCCTTTCTGTTGACGCAGACTCCGAATGGACCCCTGTATTGACCCATCTGTATAGACTCCCTGTCAGTGGCAAGACTTTTCAAGACACATGTAAAAACCATAGTTTCATAAGGATCTTGTTTGGTCGCTAAGATTGATAGATGGTTCGTTCTCTACTCCTTTGAAGTTGAAATGTCACACCGAGGACTTTGCATAACCCCAGCAGAATACCTAATGCTCTAATTGCCGAGATAAAGCTGGGTATTTTTAGGGGGTGAGTTGCAAATAAATCGCTGTTGAATTACGGCGCACGCATTAGCGGCATAGAGTGGTATAGAAGAAAATTGCCATGGTAATAAATTAGGATTTTCTTTGAGGTGCATGCGATACATCTTATTTAAAAGCTTATGATTATAATTCATTTTTGAAGCTTGACGCGCCTTCAAAAGACTGTTCTCTTCGCGTTTGTCATTCACGTAATTAGGAGAGGGGAGAAATGAAACGAGACGAAACGAATTATTCTCGCAGCAGCAGCGACAAAGAAAGAACATGAACTATGACAAGTCTTGACTATCGAAAAAATTGACACTACAGAACAGAGTTACTCTTGCAAAAGCAGCGACAAAGAGAGAACATGATATTTGGACATTCCGTCTTTTGAGAAAAAAAAACCCCATAGAATTCAATCGAGGTACTCTCGCAGCAGTGGTGACAAAGAAAAAACATGATATATGGACAATCTTGTCTGTTGAAAAAAAAAACACTCAAAAAACCATCGCTATTGAATAGAAGGTTTACATTCACTTCGCCCCATTTCTATTTCGCACCAAGATTTTGGGCATTTCGCCCCACTGATTTTTTACCACTTTGCCCCAATCGTTTTAACACTTCGCCCCAGCTTCGCAATTTGACCTCAAGTGACCGAAGTCATTTCACCCCATGACTTACGCGGACGTATCCAGCATTTCTGCGGTAAAAGTCACTCCAACTGTTGACAATATACAGGTGATAACACACGGGGAGTTGTTGTGTGTGAAACTCTGTGCATGTTGTTGTGTGTGAAACTCTGTGCATGTTGTTGTGTGTGAAACTCTGTGCATGTTGTTGTGTGTGAAACTCTGTGCATGTTGTTGTGTGTGAAACTCTGTGCATGTTGTTGTGTGTGAAACTCTGTGCATGTTGTTGTGTGTGAAACTCTGTGCATGTTGTTGTGTGTGAAACTCTGTGCATGTTGTTGTGTGTGAAACTCTGTGCATGTTGTTGTGTGTGAAACTCTGTGCATGTTGTTGTGTGTGAAACTCTGTGCATGTTGTTGTGTGTGAAACTCTGTGCATGTTGTTGTGTGTGAAACTCTGTGCATGTTGTTGTGTGTGAAACTCTGTGCATGTTGTTGTGTGTGAAACTCTGTGCATGTTGTTGTATAGGTAAAAAAAAACCATGGTAAAAAAAAACTTTTTTTTTTAATGATTTGTTTTTAACCAATTTCTAAAATGTATCGTGATAATTTGTTGTGGGTGAAAAGACTAGAGGTAGCTCTCTTTATCTAGGTAATTTGTGGTGATGAATAATGCATATTGGGGATGAAAGTAAGTGCAAAGGTTAACCTGTTTGGGGCTGATAAGTAATAAGACACACGTCCAAAAAGCGTGGCATTTGGTATTCCATTTGGTTCATGTAATCACGCTTCTACCGGCACGGTTGGCCTAGTGGTAAGGCGTCCGCCCCGTGATCGGGAGGTCGTGGGTTCGAACCCCGGCCGGGTCATACCTAAGACTTTAAAATTGGCAATCTAGTGGCTGCTCCGCCTGGCGTCTGGCATTATGGGGTTAGTGCTAGGACTGGTTGGTCCGGTGTCAGAATAATGTGACTGGGTGAGACATGAAGCCTGTGCTGCGACTTCTGTCTTGTGTGTGGCGCACGTATTATGTCAAAGCAGCACCGCCCTGATATGGCTCTTCGTGGTCGGCTGGGCGTTAAGCAAAAACAAACAAACAAATCACGCTTCTGGTACAAAATATTAAGATAATCTAATGGGTGTGTTTTGTCTTGTACAATTAAAAAAAATGTCTATACATGCCAGCAATGGGGTTTTTATGCTCAAAAAAACAATAGGCAGCACCCTAATTTAAAACGTTCTGGGTGGCCGAGTGGACTGGGTGGCCGAGTGGACTGGGTGGCCGAGTGGACTGGGTGGCCGAGTGGACTGGGTGGCCGAGTGGACTGGGTGGCCGAGTGGACTGGGTGGCCGAGTGGACTGGGTGGCCGAGTGGACTGGGTGGCCGAGTGGTAACGTACTTGCGCTCGGAAGCGAGAGGATGCGAGTTCGACCCTGGGTCAGGGCGTTAGCAATTTTCTCCCCCCTTTACTAACCTAGGTGGTGGGTTCAATGCTAGTCTTTCGGATGCGACGAAAAACCGAGGTCCCTTCGTGTACACTACATTGGGGTGTGCACGTTAAAGATCCCACGATTGACAAAAGGGTCTTTCCTGGAAAAATTGTATAGGCATAGATAAAAATGTCCACCAAAATACCCGTGTGACTTGGAATAATAGGCCGTGAAAAGTAGGATATGCGCCGAAATGGCTGCGATCTGCTGGCCGATGTGAATGATGTATTGTGTAAAAAAATGTCCATCTCACACGGCATAAATAAATCCCTGCGCCTTGAATATGTG
>NC_090254.1:44614317-44624317 GCF_037325665.1 Littorina saxatilis | reverse complement strand
TCATAGCCGGCCTCGTGTGGCACCATCATAGCCGGCCTCGTGTGGCATCATCATAGCCGGCCTCGTGTGGCATCATCATAGCCGGCCTCGTGTGGCATCATCATAGCCGGCCTCGTGTGGCATCATCATAGCCGGCCTCGTGTGGCATCATCATAGCCGGCCTCGTGTGGCATCATCATAGCCGGCCTCGTGTGGCATCATCATAGCCGGCCTCGTGTGGCATCATCATAGCCGGCCTCGTGTGGCATCATCATAGCCGGCCTCGTGTGGCATCATCATAGCCGGCCTCGTGTGGCATCATCATAGCCGGCCTCGTGTGGCATCATCATAGCCGGCCTCGTGTGGCATCATCATAGCCGGCCTCGTGTGGCATCATCATAGCCGGCCTCGTGTGGCATCATCATAGCCGGCCTCGTGTGGCATCATCATAGCCGGCCTCGTGTGGCATCATCATAGCCGGCCTCGTGTGGCATCATCATAGCCGGCCTCGTGTGAAAGCTAATGTAAAACAAGTATTTCGCATCATGTGTAATATATCAAGGGAAAAGGTGCTCTTCTTGTATGATATTTGATTGACGACTAGTTACACGGTTCCTGTCACAATTCCTTCACAAATGAGCAGCTCGCGCTCAATCTAAAATCAGATATTGCCAAGACCTTTCTCTTTTGTGTCATAAAACCCACTAATGAGGAGTTGAACTTACAACTAAAACAACACTTGTAAACCATTGTCAGCACTTGTAAACCCTTGTCAGCACTTGTAGAATGAGCAGCTGGACTCGCACTAAAAATAAATATTTTGCGACACCTTTCTCATAAAATACCCACAAATCTCTTCGCTGATCAGTGGGGATCACGCATTCTCTCCCTTTAACGCCGCCATTTTTAATTCGTGATTAATGGCTCCCCTGTAGCCCAGTAAGCTCCCTCTCCGAGCTGTGCCTACTGGACTTTACAAGAAATTCTCTTCCCTGATGAGCGCTAAAACACTCCGCCCACCTTTTCTTTCCACTTTGAAGCCCCGACAGTTGCACACAAAATGGTCCTTCCACCATCTTGGGGTCAAACGCCTCCTACCACGCCCCCTGGGGAGAGGACAAGATGGCCCAGAAAGGGCAGTAACTGTCCGTAAAGAGAATTTGATGAGGCAAGTGTTTGGAGTGGCCTCCCCGCGGACTTTCGGCCGCCGTCTTGAAAGATGTCGACCAGGTTGGACTTCGCTTTGAAGTAGATTTCCGCTGCAGTGTTCAGAAAGTCATTAATCAGAGAGTGATGCGTTTGTTTGGTACCGCTGCATCTATACTTTCTTGTTCTTTTTATGAAAAACGTTTTTATTCTGGGGGGGGGGGGGGGTCCCCTGCTTTTACATTTACATCTTTTTCTCATTTGTTCTCTCTCTCTCTTCATCTTTCCTTCTTTCCTTTTCTCTCTTTTCCTCTCTCTCTTTCCTTCCGTCTCTCTCTCTCTCTCCCTGTCTATCTCTTTCTCTCTTTCCTTCCGTCTCTCTCTTTCCTTCCGTCTCTCTCTCTCTCTCTCCCTGTCTATCTCTTTCTCTCTTTTTGTGTCTCTTTCTATATTTCCGTCTCTGTCTTTGTCTCTGTCTCTGTCTCTTTCTCTCTCTTTCTCTCTCTCCCTCTTTCTCTCTCCTCTCTCTCTTTCTCTCTCTCTCTTTTTTTCTCTCTCTTTGTCCTCTATCTCTCATGAAAAGGGCCCAAGGCCTACTCATTAAAACATTCAGACTTCAGACTCAGACTTCAGACTTCTCTCTCTCTCTCTCTTTCTCTCTCTCTCTCTCTCTCTCTCTCTCTCCCTCTCTCTCTCCTCTCTCTCTCTCTCTCTCTCTCTTTCTCTCTCTCTTTGTCCTCTATCTCTCTCTCTCTCTCTCTCTCTCTCTCTCTCTCTCTCCTCTCTCTATCTCTCTCTCTCTCTGTCTCTCTCTCTCTCTCTCTCTCTCTCTCTCTCTCTCTCTCTCTCTCTGTCTCTCTCTCAATATAACTTCTTCTTTTTTTAAATACAATAATAACATCTTTTGAAATTGTACGTGCACGGCAATTAGCCATGAACAGAAATCAGCAAATAAAACAAATATTATGCCACTGTAGCTCGGAATGTTGTTGGTTGTAAAAAACAAACTCGTTTGAGCCCTGAAAAACACAAGAAGCTTTGAATTATTTCCAATTTTCTCAACATTCAATCTTAGCGCCCGGTATAGGTTCTGTGAAGCAAGAAGCGTTTTTTGTAGCCATAATCACCAGATAAGCTTCCACAGAACTGCCTGCAAAGTGTCAAAAAGTTAATGGAAATAACAATAATCCCGTGGCGCGCAGCAAATTGAAAGATGAATACCTTGAAGTAATTTGTACTCCGGTTATCATTCTGATCCGGATTATTCGCATTAGCTTAGAGTAAAAAAATGCTGTTTTAATTATAACGCACCGAGTGATTAGACAGAGATTGTGCGCGGTAGTGCATGATGAGTACAGACTGCCTGTTTTCTTGTCTTCCTTCTTTGTGTGACTTTTATTGTTCGTCAACGCTTGAGTACGAAACCATTTAAACACCCTCGTCACCCGTAACATGTACTCACTTTTTTGGAGAGAAGAAAAACACAGCTCAACAATAACTACCTGCACTGTATGAGTTTTCGAGTCGCTTCTAAATCTGTCCTAAATCGACCCTAAATCGTTGGGGCCGTTCACATGGCACACTTTCCGTCGACTTGGCTTCAGCGACTCGGGGCCGACTTCTAACCAACAAAACTCCTTAGAGGAAAGTTGGTTGACAAGTGGAGATGGGTTGCTGTTTTCTGCTGCAAAATGTCTTCTTATCTGTATAATTTCTCTTCCGTACATGACAGAGACAGACAGACAGACAGACAGACAGACAGACAGACAGACAGACAGACAGACAGACAGAGAAACAGAGAAACAGAGAAGCGGACAGACAGAGACAGACAGACAAGCATAGAGAAAGACAGAAACAGCACAGAGAGACTTAGATGGGCAATAAAATTGGACGAAGAGGGGGAGAGGGGCGAAGGGGAGGGGGGATGCCAACACAGAACGCAGGTGTAAGGATTTATGGTTGGAGAGAGATTTAGGATTTGTCGCGTTTCTTTACAACTTCTTTCTGCGTGTCTCCGTTCCCCTTTGGACACGGTTCATTACCTGCCCAATGACGCGTATAGGTGTGTCAGAACACGGAATCACTCAACCGTGACAGGAGACTTGACGGGGACCGTGGAGGTTGTTGTGGAGGTACTTGCGGTCAACTGAAGATGGTCAATAAGTGTCTGTGACCGCTGAGAAGTTGTCGAGGAGTTGTGAAGTGTGAGAGTGATTTGCTGTAATCGGCAAGTGTCTGTGTTTGCTGAGTGGTTGTCGAAGCGATTTGAAGTAGTGAGAGAGTGATTTGTTGTAATCGACTCGGTTTGGAAGGGGCGTTACGGTTTGTCGAACGGTGGCAAATTTATGTTGCCCTGGAGGCGTGATCTGTGTCTTTTATTCCTCTGTTCTGACAATCCGTCCCTTTCTGTTGGCCTGTCTGTCTGTTTCGCTCTCTCTCTCTCTCCTTCTCGTCCTCCCCCCCCCCCCTCCCCCACCTGTCGCTGTCTCTCTTTCTCTCTCTCCTCTCTCTCTCTCTCTCGCTCTCTCTCTCTCTCTCTCTCTCTCTCGCTCTCTCTCTCTCTCTCTCCTCTCTCTCTCTCTCTCTCTCTCGCTCTCTCTCTCTCTCTCTCTCTCTCTCTCTCGCTCTCTCTCTCTCTCTCTCTCTCTCTCTCTCTCGCTCTCTCTCTCTCTCTCTCTCTCTCTCTCTCGCTCTCTCTCTCTCTCTCTCTCTCTCTCTCTCTCTCTCTCTCTCTCTCTCTCTCTTTCTCTTTCTCTCTCTCTAATACCTATAAGAAAAGCAAGATGAAATGTAACAAAAACAACAAAACAACAAAACATAGAGAGAAAAGAATGACGGGGGAATAAAGCAAGATTGAACGCTTGAATGAAAACAGGAGAGGAGAGACAGGCATCGTCGCCATAGCCGTATTCTGTTAATCATAATCGCCTTTTTAAAATTGTCATGTTAATTATCATGGGATGAGTTGCTCTCTCGTTTGATGATGTAATACAGTGGAACACCCCCCTTCAAGTTACGACCTCCAAAAATCTGAGAAAATCAGGTCTTAAAAAGGAGGGAGTCTTAAAATGGGGTAAATGTACAGAACTTATGAATAGGAAATCCACAAAACTGAGGTCTTAAAAGGGAGGGAGTCTTAAATTGGCGGGTCTTAAAAGGGGGGTTAAACTTATAACTTAAGCTTCTTCTTCTTCGTCGTTCGCTCAGATAACTTAAGCTTACCACTTTAGCTTGAACGCGCCAGAATTGACCGGCCAGGGTGTATTGCCAATGTCTGTAATGCATTTCCCAAGGCATCAATACCAAATCCTGCATTCGATCGATTCTCCTTCGCATGTTCAAACAAATCATCCAATCAGGATCCAGCTCCCATTTACTCCGCAGCTAACCGCAGCCAGTAGGAAGCCGCGCCTCACCCCCCTCCCCTTCCCCCCTTCTCATTGGATATGCAAATGAGCCTAGGCCTTGGTTTCATCCAGCGACCGATCTTGTCTTGTCATCGCTTGAGAGCGCACACACACAAGCTTCCTAATTATGAAGTACCCGCCTCTCCTCTCTTCTCCTTCAACGCTATAACCCCGCCCCCAAAGCCTCCCCATACACCCCCACCTCCATTTGGAGTTGCTGAGCTTTGTGAAGTGATGCTCTTCTACACGGTCCGGAGTGGTGGACAGAGAGGGTTCAAACGCTGTGCACCTTTGTTTGTATGTGTGTGTACGCACTTACGGTGTGTGTGTGTGCATGTGTGTGTGTGTGTGTGTGTGTTTGGCTGTCTGTTTCTCTCTTTCTCGGTCTCTGTCTCGGTCTCTGTCTCTGTGCCTCTCTCTCTCTCTCTCTCTCTCTCTCTCTCTCTCTCTCTCTCTCTCTCTCTCTCTCTTTCTCTCTCTTCCCATCCCCAGTCTCCCTCTCTTCCCCCCTCTCCGTTCAACATATGAATCATCTTAAGAGTGACAGATGGTTACAACTCAATGCCAGCTCCCCGATTTTTCACTTCATGCAGCTAATTTCTCGCTTGGCGAAAGAGACCTTTCATTTTGTTAATTATGATTTTAGAAACAGAATAGCGTACAGCACACAGGCACGCATAATTATGCCAACGCGTGTACTCACTAATTCGCGATCGCTTCTGCGCATGCGTGCACGTGTACATGCCAGCGTAAGCTTTATGAAGCGCACAAGTTTTCTTTGGTTTATTCTTTTATTGCGATATTTTATGCCCCTACCTTTCAGTGTGTCATTTGTTCCTCCTTGTTAAAATGTAATTTGAAAGTAATACACGGACAGCGTCGTTTACAGAAAGAAAGAAGATTTTGTTTTTAAATTTGAGTTTAATGATATCTTTGACGCGGGAGGAAGTAAACAATGAGCTTTGTCGTCTTTGCGATGGGAAATTAACGACAGGCTATTATATCGACATTCTTCAGTTTAAAAAATATCTGCGGTTTTATGCAGCTATTCAAAATCACACCGATAGAAAAAAATAAAAAAAATAAAAAGTTGATACAATTGAATGTAAAAGAAAGGAATATCTAGCATATATATATATACAGACTCTGATTATTGCTACCAGTTATTTAGTTGATAATTATGATCTTAATGACTTGCAGTAAGAAAGATCAGCAAGCCACAGTACTCAAACTTATTTCTGATTTGTTTTGTTTTTCAACTCACCATCATCATTTTGTGTCGAACGATTTCTTAGGCCTTTAAACAAAAATTTTTTTTAATGAACTTGAATTTTTCCTCCACTTGTTCACTCTTGCCAGGTAAAAACAATCGCTTTCTCTGTCCTTTAAAGCAAGGCGCCATCCCTAGACTGAATGTATCTCATAGCCGTTATAGGGTCTACTTTTTTACGCCCCTCAGTCGCTCTTAATTTATGCAAGGTCACGTGTATCAAGATGTCAGCCTTGACGCAGCGTCGCCATTTGCATTTAGATTGATCTAAGCGATTTTGACGTTAAAATGGCAGACACTCCGGCGCGACGAATCATCCTGTATAAAACATGACATTTAGATTTATCCCATTATGCATTTCCAGGCACAATAATTTCTATTTGACATGAAATTGAAATTATAATCCGTTTGTGCATTCTCAGACACAATGATTCAAGACCTATATTTGACATGAAATTGATATTACGGTGGGAAGCACGATTAGGCCCAAAAAAAATAGGTCTGTTTACGGTAACATAGGCCAAAAAAATAGGGTCGGTAGGTCGGGATTTTTTTTTCTTTTTTTTTCTTCCCCAAAACCATATTTTTACGTTATTTTTTTTTTTTTTCCCAAATGCCCCCAAAAAGTTTAGGGTCGCGCGAAAAAAATAGGGTCGGTCGGGTTACCGTAAACAGACTTTTTTTTTTTTGGCCTTTTGAAACGGCGTCGTGAAATAACACATAGTTTTGCTTTCATTGTGAAACTCGGCTCCAGACAGCAAAAAGTCATGCTTCTGGAGAGATTTAAGAAGATTACAATGGACGAGACAGGGTGTGGAACTTTAAGAGAATGGGGGGATAGGGGTATGGGGGTGGATGCGGGGGGGGGGGGGGGATGAGGGTGGGACAGAGAAAAGCAAAAGCACCAGTCGGCAACCGTAAAGATTATGGAATGGACTATCTAAATTTAGTTCAACATGAGAATATGCTCTTGGGTATTTTGTTGCATTTATTTTGTTGTGGTTATTGATATTTTTGAAAAAATTAAACAGAGGATACACTCACAGGAACCAATCATTTCACGATGACCCCCCGGTATTGATGTGGCGCTCCTCCGCCGGTAACACCCCTCCCAACCAGAAGGCATCACAAAACGTTATGGACAGCAGAATATCTGTCTCTGTCTATCTGTCTGTTTGTCTGTCTGTCTCTCTGTCTCTCTCATTCTCTCTCTCTCTCTCTCTCTCTCTCTCTCTCTCAAACACACACACACACACTATCTATCTCTCTCTCTCTCTCTCTCTCTCACACACACACACACACACACACACACACACACACACACACACACACACACACAGTCACATAATTTAGAGTTCGAACCATACAGCTGTACCGGATTTCACATCCACATATCCAGGTTTCCCAATTGCTTCGTTTCCGGCCGATTTATGTGGAGCACGTGATGCGCACAAAAAATATTGGCGGTCTAGAAGTGTCGTCTGCGCAATGATCGCGGCGGCGCCCGCGGCTTTCTTGACCGCCAAGGACGACCGCGCACGTTGTGATACGTCATTCGTTAGACCTCAATAGATAGTAGGGAAGGTGAAGATGTACGTAGACAATAGATGAAAAGCCGGGGTGTAAAAGGTGAGGTGTATGGTTGCGGGTGTCAGAGGATAGGATGAAAGAAGGAGGGGGGGGGGGGGGGGTTGGGGGTGGGGGGGGGTGAGGGTCACGATGGGGACTGAGGGGGACAGAAAGTCACGCCATTGTTTTGACACGTGCAATTGACGAAGAGTCTCGCTTTATGACGTGAACAGCGGGAATCTCCGAGACTTGTTGTCCGTTTTTCTCAATGGTTTTCGCCTCGTAAAAAAACGAAACCCTCGCACCGTCGAAGCCGATTTTACGCCCGGTGGTGTGTTAACAATAGCGATGTTACGCTCACTTGTGATGATAAATGACAGGGACTTGCACGAGGGACATCACCAGGAACATTCACACGTATCAACACACACGCACAACATTACCTCCAAGTCGCTATAACATTTTCTCCCAGCACTTGAAGGAGATTGAGTCGTATAAAATGTCCACTTCTTCAGTTTCGGGCCCAGGTATATCTCTCCCTCTCTTTTTTAAGCTGTGACTTGTGCACATTAAAAAGAAACTCGGGGGTGATAAATTCCCCGAGTACGGCAGGCCTACCCATGCGTTGCAACCCGAATCCAAAGGGCTACCAATGGAGAGAGGGGGATTCGCGACAAATACTAAATTATCCCTACTGTGATCCCTTTCTGACGCTTCCACCGTGCGCCTGCAAAGCTCTGCAGGAACCCCTCGGGAGCCCCTGGATTCCCTGGTGAGAAGGCAACCCTTTGAAACCCGACTCCCTGGCTTCCTCGCCGGCAGAGACTTTTCAGCTCGCTCGCGGGGCGCCGGTTGTAAAATGTAAAATGGCCGCCGTGCCGCTCCGCCGAGCACACATCCGCAGAGTTGTTTCCCTTTCTGCCTGCACCTGAGTTTTTATTTTTTGCAGAAAAGGATCAAATTTGCTACTAACTAGAGCTTTTCGTACGTCAACACAGGCATTACAAAATATAACTTATGGGACTTTAACAGGTTAATTCGTATGCCCCTATGAGCTTTGATGTGAGAGCGTAGAACCTACATTTTCCTTACAATAATGTCTGCATGTTTATTCTCCCACAGGACTTATGCTTATTTAAAGAAAGACGGCCGGATCGGTAATCTCCCTCCAAAGTTTGAACTGTTGAAGAAATGCACATCTCATCCTTTGCAATATACAACTGTCGCCTTAAAAACATGTGAACATTGTTTCGCACTCGGGTTCAACCAGCTTTGAGATGGCAAAGAGATTCACGTTAGACTGAGTGTGTTGTGTTGGTTTCTGTTTCACCTTCGTTTTTGGTCGGAAACGTGCCCGGTTTTTACAGTTCTAGGATCTCATTTTCACAGAGCTCGGGTTTTGGTTTTTTTCGTTGGACCTTGCGTCAATTGTCAGTCCTTGTAGGCAATGAAAGATATACAATATCGATTATATATTAAAATAAATATATATAAAAAAAACATATTTTAAAAAAATCACCAAAACGTCTCTTTAAGACCCTCTCTTTCGAAGTGAACTATGTGATGTCAAAACCCAAACGAAGTTCAAAAAGACGTCATAACTTGAATAATGGCGTTACGTAAACATTCTGTCACTTTTTTTACATGTTCCCCGAGGAAGGGACAATGAATTGCGAGAACGAAGTTTGTCTGGCGGTTACAGCTATAAAATACATTACATTTACATGTACTATGAATTAAGAGTTGCACTAAAAAACACTGAAACATATGTCATCGTAAGGTCACCGCCAGGTGGTGCAAGTGTCAGTATCGTATATCATTAAAGGTATACGAGCCGGACCCTTTACAACAGTCAATTCCAACCGTGTGATTTGGTCCCGCCTTTGGCGACTGTCCCCAGCCAACAATGGCCAGCCGTTGCGAGCACTGAAGCGTTTCAGGGAGCACGATGAATCGGTCTCAATTTCCATCACTGCATGCAAAGTGTTTTTTTCCCGCAACGAGCCGAGAATGACCGGACTTACCGGTGCATCGCATACGTCAAAACTTCATAGAGATTGCGTGGAGACAGAACGAATGATCCGTACGGAAGCTGTTCGAATCCCGGCCGCGCCTGGTGGGTTAAGGGTGGAGTGTTTCCTATCTCCCAGGTCAACTTATGTGCAGCTTATCCCTTTTTTGTGTACACGCAAGCACAAGACCAATTGCGCGCGGAAAAGATCCTGTAATCCATGTCAAAGTTCGAAACACGTTCAACCACAAACATGCACCAACGAAATCGCCGAATGGCTGCTTAAAAGGTGGGGTCATAGACGTACAAATCCACTTGTGCAAAAAACAAAAAACAAAAAAAGTGTACTTGGGAGTTTCAGCCCGTGAACGCCGAGAAAAAATAAAGTATGAGACGAGAAAAAAGTATGTCCACCTTGTCTCGGTTTCGAAATCGATATTGGATCCTTCTCCCCCCAACCCCCATAAAGGCAGTCAAAGTCGAACGCCCCTCGGAGCTGAGCGGTAGGGAAGAAGAGAGCGAGAAATCGCAATCACTCTCGCGTGATTTGGACACCGCGGGATCCTAGTGGTCTCAGGAAGCCCAGCTAGAATTATGGTGGAACAGACCATTCAGAAA
>NC_090254.1:44610375-44614117 GCF_037325665.1 Littorina saxatilis | reverse complement strand
TGTGTGTGTGTGTGTGTGTGTGTGTGTGTGTGTGTGTGTGTGTGTGTGTGTGTGTGTGTGTGTGTGTGTGTGTGTGTGTGTGTGTGTGTGTGTGTGTGTGTGTGTGTGGTTTTTTTCACCAGGTTTCGGTTTATTTGTACTTTTGTTTTGGCTCTCTCAATTTTGTATGCGTGTTTGTGAGTGTGTTTTTAGATGTGGTTTTTTCCCCCGTCCGTTATCTTTATTGTTTGCATTGTTAGCGGCAGGTTAGAGAGTAAAACTTGTATGCATGTAATTTGCCGGATAAGCACCGCCGGTTTACACGTTGTTTGAGGGTGGTGGGTTTTTTTTTCTTTAGGTTTGCATAGCAATTGTTCTCTGAGTGGGCTGGGTTCATTCAGTCGACGTCAACAAGCTGTGTAAAAGAGCAGACTGTTACAAATAAAGTAGTAATGATTTGTTTTAAGCTGAAACTTGTTTCTCTCTATGTCTTTCTTTCTGTCTTTCTCTCTTTCTGTCTTTCTTTCTTTTTTTTCTTTCTTTCTTTTGTTCTCTCTAATATTAGCAAATGCCTCCGGCTCGGTAGGGATCCAAATACTGCGACCACCTCTCAAAAGAGACCACCTGTCCCCAAGGGCCACCCTAAATTATCCAAGACGAATGTTTTATATAATTTACTTTCCATAGCGACCACCTGTCAATAACGACCATTTTTGGTCTGACCCTTCTGTTGTCGTTATTGGCAGGCTCGAATGTTTTAACATATGCCTCAGTATGCATCCAAATATTACATTTCTACATTTGCCAAGCTATTGCAATTGAGAATCTTAAACGAGATGAGGCAGAGCGTTGTTAAGATATCAAATAACCAAAGGGAGGTAAGAGCGCTTACTTCCCTTTGGTTATTTGAAATTGCAATGGAGTTATTAAAATGTAATTTTAATTTCATATAATTTAAGTTCATAAAACTTGAAAACAAATTCAAATTGCCCTTTCTTAAATTGAAATTGATGAGAATTGTTTTATTTTACTTATGATTGAATTATTGTTTTTGTCAACTAATGTCTTTCCTCTTTCTTTCAGATGCCAACATACACTAACCTGTCCAACAACGCGTACACCAGTGCTTGGACAGCCCCCACCTCCTCCTCCCTCTCCTCCTTCCCCACCTACTCTCACCCTCCCGTGCCCTACCCCCATGACGTCACCAAGCCTATGCCACTCTCTCATGCAGGTAATAATGCTGACTTCATTTATTTTGATTTAAGAGGCAGACATACAGTGTTAGAGACGGACCATCATCCCTATCATCATCCCTATCATCATCCCTATCATCATCATCATCATCATCATCATCATCATCATCATCATCATCATCATCATCACTATCATCACTATCATCACTATCATCATCATTGTCATTATCACCATCATTGTCATCGTCATCATCGTCATCATCAGTACCTCTGCCAAAAAGCCTTTTAATAAGTAAACCACCAACGTGCCTGGACTTGTATTTTCAAGTTTTATTTTGGTTGTTGTTGCTTTGTATCACTGTGAATGTGCTTTTTCTGTAGTTTTATTTCCATGGACTAATCACAGATCTTTGCTCTAATTTCAGCCATGGGCGGTCAGCTAATGAACGACAAACCCCACAGTACGGAGGAAACTCTGGCCACCCTTCGCATCCGTTCCCGAGAACACACCGCGATGTTGAACCTTCTGCAGTCCGATTCCCTCCGTCCCACCAACGCCTTTCAGACCCTCTGACGTCACTAAGATCTCTATGATGTCACAAACAACACGTGACGTCGGTCTTATGAACGCACGGTATCAGTGACGTCAATGAGAATCGCATGACGTCATGCAGACCACGTAAAGTCATTCTCATGAACGAACTGTGCTACTGAGGATTGTCTACATTAAGATTCACATGACGTCATCAAGAACACGTGACGTAAACCTGATGAACGCACTTGACCAAGACAGCCTCGCGTTAACTTGAGGTAGTCTGTTGAAAGCAAACTCCGAAGTGAATTTCGTGTGTGAACGGTGATGCTGTACCAAATTCAGTCTGATTCATCCTGCCAACAACAGAGGGGTATTGACGTCAATACAATCCCCAACTACAGAGGCTCTAAACTCTCCTCCCCCAGCCGAGCCGAGCCGAATCAGTACTGACGGACGCAATAGCCTAGAAATTAAGACTTCAGCTTTCCATGTGGTAGGTTTTGGGTTTGAAACCAACCAATGCCTGGTGAGATAAGGGTGGAGATTTATGTGCAGACCTGCTAGTGCCTATTTGTGTGCACACCCAAGCACACGACCAAGTTGCAGCCCAGGAATGTGGACACAGAAAGATACATGTAATTAGAACTGAAGCAGGGGACTACTTCCCAAGGCACAGACTAAAACTTCGAACGTATCACCCCATGACTTTGGTCTGTGCCATACCTTTATGCCTTCCTGGAAACTTTGTTCGTTTCTGCCTTGCAACATAGAACCGCCAAGCACTTGATCAAATATCTGCAAGCGCCTTTAAAAGCTGTTGGAATAAACATCAGTTCTTTTTTTTAGGCTCGACATATTGTAAACAAAAAAGGAGTATACACATGTTTTTGTTTTTTAAAGTGTACTCTTTAAAAGACAGAATTTTGAAGTGGCGGACAGTAGCCTATTCTTTCAAAACAGTTTACATGGTGATGACAACTTTTCCACGAATTCGTTCCGACCAAAATCGCCAAGAAAGACGGTCACAAATCGGCTGTTAGACGCCCATATGACATGTCTTACTTGTTGTAAGACTATACTGGTCAGTACCATTATTTCTACTGTAGACTTTACTACAGATTTAAAAACAAAGGGACAAAAGCGCTCTAATTACAGAAGACAATCAGAGTGAGTGAAAGCTGTGCGGAACAAAATATCTCCTGGCATCTGAGAGAACAAGCATTGAAAGGAATGAGCGCATTTAATCCACAAAAACGTGGCTTATACTCTTCTTCATTCTGAACGTTAAAGATGTGCATTGTGTTTTAGTTAGTACAGCTTCAGTTGTTCGGTGGTAAACACTGCTGCAGACTTTGTATACGGGATACAAAAAGTAATTTATCACGTTTTCACATCCAGACATACAACGGAACAGCCGCTTGTCTTATTCGGATTTTGTATTTTTACAACATCGCATGTGTTGTGCGTATATTATTTTTAGTTGTGGATGTGAACCAGTGCGTGGTACGTTTCTTTTTGCGTCTAGTATTTTCTTCTTCTTCTTCTGCGTTCGTGGGCTGAAACTCCCACGTACACTCGTGTTTTTGCACGAGTGGAATTTTACGTGTATGACCGTTTTTACCCCGCCATTTAGGCAGCCATACGCCGCTTTCGGAGGAGCGTCTAGTATAATTATACATGATATATAATTATGTTTTTGTACTTTTCTGTTTTCTTTGATCTAAATGGTTGAAGGATACATTTCATTGAGATTTGAGTTTCATTTTTGGAAAATCCTTCCAAGCCTTCAGCAACTAGAAACTGATGTATGAGTGTAAATATTTTTTTTTAAGAATTTAACTTCTTATTCCAGCACTTAGATTGAAACAAACTTTAGTGAAATGTTTGCTGTCAATTTTATATCAACAGTCGTGTGTAAATATGTGCTCGGTGTGTGTGTGTGTGAGTGTGTGTGTGTATGTGAGTGTGTGTGTGTATGTGTAATTTTATATTAACAGTCGTGTGTAAGTATGTTCTCGGTGTGTATATGTGA
>NC_090254.1:44542875-44605375 GCF_037325665.1 Littorina saxatilis | reverse complement strand
ACTTACTCGCTCCATCCGTCGGTTGTCCTCGAGTTGACGTCAGCAGCTCTGATTGTCACTGCCAAGACTCTGACTGGCTACACAACTGTTGAACTATCACCGCCACCACGTGGCACTGGGACCAGCACTCAGATTGAGATCCCGAGGCGACATTCGTCTCGGATAACATATCATCAATGTGCTGTCCAACATTCGCAAGAATGTCTCTTCTTTCGATATTAACTTGAACTAAGAAAACAAATAAAATTCGCTCACGCGGGAAAGTAGCAGCCATATTCAAAACTCAATCTTGTTTACCGTAAGGAAAGCTATTTGAGTATTTCAAGTATATATATGATGGCGTATTTTTAAAATGTAAAACTCATGGTTTGAGCTCATGCTGTATTTGATTGCAAATATACAAACAAAACTTACAATTAATTATCCTACTCCTATGTGAAAAAGTCAACAAATATGAATAATTTAGTTTCGCATTTGCAGGGTCATGTCACGCCGTTGATGCGGCCCGACGTTTGAACAGGGGACGTAACAAATGTTAAAATAATGATAATAAATTTGTTATCTCCCGTAACTCTGCATATTTTTATCGACAGCAACATTGCGTCGGGCCGATGTCGGGGTTTATTACGTACATTTGCCGAGTTTTACACACAGTCAAAACGATATCCGCGCGACAACGGACGACGATACACGACATATGACGACGTCACCCGACTGAAATCGTCAGTCGGTCGACGAAAGCTTGCTAGCTGGGGCAGGCAGACGAAAGAAGACCACAGCAAGAGAAGATCGTTTCATCACAAGACAGGCCCAGACAGTGCGAACTTCCACTGCAAACCGTATCAGAAGGCAATTACGGGCTGCTACCAACACCAACGTCAGCACACAGGCTGTTCGCAACCGCCTGCATGCTGCCCAGTACCACGCCCGTCGTCCATCCAAGCGCCCCAAGCTGACCCTCGTTCACAAGAGAGCTCGCAGAGTTTGGTCCAGGCGTCACATTGGCTGGACACGTCAGCAGTGGGCTGTTGTCCTCTTCACTGATGAGTCAAGGTACAGCCTGGAGCACAACGACGGCCGTGTGCGCGTGTGGAGGCGACAGGGGGAGCGCTACAACGATGACTGCATTCAGCAGGTGACTGCCCATGGTGGGGGTTCCATCATGGTATGGGGTGGGATCTCTGCCCATCACAGAACCCCCCTCTACTTCATCCAAGGCAGACTGAACGCCCAGCGCTACAGGGACGAGATCCTTCGCCGTTTTGCTGTACCCACATTACAGCAGATTGGAGCCCACTCCGTTTACATGGATGACAACGCCACGCCGCACCGTGCTCGGCTGGTAAACGCCTTTCTCCAGCAAGCAGGGGTTGTCAGGATGGACTGGCCATCCTGTAGTCCGGATCTGAACCCTATTGAGAACTTTTGGGATGCACTGGAGCGCCGAGTGCACGACAACCACCCTCCACCACAAAACCTGCAACAGCTCTGGGGATTCCTTCAAGCACAGTGGCAGGCTGCACCCCAGGCTAACCTGAGGAGGCTTGTCGAGTCCATGAGACATCGCTGCACTGAGTGCCTAGCAAATCGTGGAGCCAGCACTCATTATTGACTTTGTTTTCGTGATTTTCACACAGTCGAATGAACTTTGAAAATGTGGTGACTTTTGAAAATGATCCCTGCTGTGTTTAAAAATTTGCCAAAAATGGATTTGTCCATTCATCGCTTTGATTGTTTTGTATTCAAACTGTCGAATAATGAAATTAAATATGTGCGAACGATCATCATTGTGTCTTGACTGGTTTTGGTGCATTGCGTAATATAAAAAGTGTTCCTTGACTTTTTGTTCCAGCGTCGCGGACGACGCTGGTATCTGTGGTTGGGAAGAACGTGCCTGTGGAGAATTAGTCTCCAAGCCAAAGCGCGCTGACTCTCCAAGCCAAAACAATTTCAAAGCTGAAAAAAATGTACAATTTACGCGAAACGATTAAACACAGCTTTCGGGTGTTTTTTTTAATCTAAGATGTACATAAATATACCACTCCGACCATAAGGAAAAGAAAAAAAGACACACAAAAAAAAAAGACCGAGAGGAGCCGAGTCAATCCGAGACCAACCGAGAGGACGTGTTTCGCGCCGTTTCGACGTCGTTTGTTCAGATGCGGCCGGTTGGATCAGTTGCGGTCATACAGGGGCGCCTTGCACAAGAAAAGATCTTCAACAATCCCGATCATCATCATGGTACAATAATGTTTTGTGCGCCCCCATGTATGTGTTCTGTGCTAATAATGCACGGTTGTGAAATGTCCGTACACATTTTGTGGCACTATGTAATTGTTAGTGCATCCTCCTGCGGATGCTTCGTGCTAAAAATGCACTTCCATTAAAATATTGTACGCTCATGTCAGTAATATATTTTCAATTGTTTCTCTGTCAATTTCAAGTGTTTGTTTCCAATTACTTCAGTATCTCCCTGTTGCAATTCCAGGTGATTCATTATGCATGTGCCAATTTGAGGTGTTTAATTCTGATTCCTGTATTTACAGTGTAAAATTAAAACTATTGTTTTCAAACATTCCTATGACACCTGGTAATGGTTCTGTGGTTTTGTTTTTAATTTGTATTTTGTTTTTCTGCAATAAATATTTGAAATGGATCTGAGGCCGACTTACTACTTTTAGCACTCTTTTTCACCACATTCCCACGTACAGATATTGCAATATCAACTCTTCCTTTCTACCTGTTTTAAACAAGCTCTATTTTTTAATTAAAAAGTTTTTACTAAATGTCTTAACATAGAGGGGGGAATCGAGACGAGGGTCTTGGTGTATGTGCGTGTGTGTGTGTGTGTGTGTGTGTGTGTGTGTGTGTGTGTGTGTGTGTGTGTGTGTGTGTGTGTGTGTGTGTGTGTGTGTGTGTGTGTCTGTCTGTGTGTGTGTGTGTGTAGAACGATTCAGACTAAACTACTGGACCGATCTTTATGAAATTTGACATGAGACTTCCTGGGAATGATATTCCAGGACGTTTTTTGTTTTTTTATAAACGTCTTTTATGACGTCATATCCGGCTTTTTTGTACAAGTTGAGGCTGCACTGTCACACCCTCATTTTTCAATCAAATTGATTGAAATTTTGGCCAAGCAATCTTTGACGAAGGCCGGACTTCCGTATTGCATTTCAGTTTGGTGGCTTAAAAATTAATTAATGACTTTGGTCATTAAAAATCTGAAAATTGTAAAAAAATAAATAAATTATAAAACGATCCAAATTTACGTTCATCTTATTCTTCATCCTTTTCTGATTCCAAAAACATATAAATATGTTATATTTGGATCAAAAACAAGCTCTGAAAATTAAAAATATAAAAATTATGATCAAAATTAAATTTCCGAAATCGTTTTAAAAACTATTTCATCTTATTCCTTGTCGGTTCCTGATTCCAAAAACATATAGATATGATATGTTTGGATTAAAAACACGCTCAGAAAGTTAAAACGAAGAGAGGTACAGTAAAGCGTGCTATGAAGCACAGCGCAACCGTTACCGCGCCAAACAGGCTCGTCACTTTCACTGCCTTTTGCACTAGCGGCGGACTACGTTCAGTTTCATTCTGTGAGTTCCACAGCTTGACTAAATGTAGTAATTTCGCCTTACGCGACTTGTTTTTTCTTGTGGCTGTTTGATCAATTCATAGCAAGCATTGACTGAAATAAACAATTTATATATCCAGCACAACATGCAATTCATTGACTTTTGACCCTAACCTTTTAACACTTCCCAAAATAAATCTTTGGTGGACATTGCATCGACGCTGTTCATTTTGAATGAACATTTTTCTTGTGAGTAGTTTACAATGGCTACCAGTGGGCCTGGAGCGGACAGCAGTACTCGGAGAGCAACACATAACAGCGCTATGCGGTCCAGAGAAATAAAGAGCGGAATACAAGTTTTTGAATAATATTTGCTTTCCTTGAATTATTGATGAATTTAAAAGCTTATCTATTCAGCCAACGCAGTGAGTTGCGAGGAAGATTTCTACGATCGTTAAACCTCACAACACAACAGCGATTACAAAAATAACATTCATAATATTAACATTTAAAAACTTATCTATTCAGACTAGATCTCTTACGCAGTGAGTTGTGAGAAAGACATTTCTACGATCGTTAAAACCTAACAACACTAGAGCGATTTACACAAAATATTATATGAATTTTAAAATTACTCTTTTTGGGTGTGTTCGAAAATTTAGTCCTAGATGATAATTAGTTATGTTTATTATATGATTGTGATAGCAAAAATGTGCATTGGTATTTATAGGTATGGTCCCCCTACCCCCCCCCCCCCCCCTACCCCCCCCCCCCCCCCCCAGGACATTTTGTGCATTTTTGAGAGGGAACAGCGTTATAGAAAAGTTGTTAAAAGTAGATCTGGGGCCAGTTTCATAAGATAGCAGTGAACCGACTGACAGTCGATCGACTCAGTCGATCGACTGTGGTTGATCGCCGGGTCACCGAAAAGCGCGTTTCATGAGCGAATCACCGTCACCCGCGGACAACCGCAGTCGACCGACTGTACAGTAATCCGAATGGCCAAGTCGAGGGCTAAATTTAGCAACATTACCATTTCCGTTTGCTCATTTGCACGTAGAAATGGCCGATTTCGAAGAAAAAACTAGTCTCGGCCCGCTGAAAATAACAATGACCGAGACTTTTAGTAATTCCTTCGCGTGACGTCAAACCCTCTTACGCCATAATGTGACGTCTTCAAGACATAACCCTGACTTGTCTCCTGGATTACTGCGTCATGATAGATACATTTCGAAGAACAATCACAAGGTTTGGCTCACAATAAAAAAAAGTGTGAGCATTCTGCCATTGACTGTGCGTATAATATACGTTATTTGCGTGTTTGACCTAAATATGACATTTTACACAGATCGAGACAGTCATTGTTCTCCGAGACCGCGATAGCGGTCGAGGTGAACAATGACTGTCGAGATCTGTGTAAAATGTCATATTTTGGTCAAAAACGCAAATAACATTTATGTATCGATCGAATTCCTTTCAGGTACTGACTTTGTTGTTGTTTTTGACGATTGAGCGAGCACACACGCATGCAATCAAACACACACACCAAGAACACCTGTTTACACCAAACACATACACTTCAATTTGCCACAAAAATAGTGCAACTTCAAAAGTTTATTTAACTCCTTCAATTAACATTAGAATATTTGATTGTCGCCACATTTTGTTCAGACCATAATCAAAGGAACGGAAAATTCATGAACATCAAATAAAACATCAATTACATTGCTACATCTCTTTGCACCGTCAGTGTCAGTAACTGTTGTACACACTTGTCGTCACCCTGTCTTGCGATCAAGACTGGACGAGTTCGATGAGTTAGCTTGTGGGGTTAACAGCAGAGACAATCAACACGTTTGGTCTTATTTTGTTATTGTGATGTTCAAGTTGTTTATGGTACAGTTGTGGAAAGTAGGCAGAACTTGTATTGTTGTGGATGGTGGCATGTTAGGTTTATTTTCTGCACTGAGGAAGAAATTCATATCTTCAAAGGACAAGTCGAAACTACTTGCCCCGCGCATATCGACTCGGCCGGTGGCTGTGTGTGCGACAGAGCTGAGTGAACTTCGCGAGGGGTTTGAATTTGGCCGCGGCAAAACTTGGAGTTGTGTGTTGCCTGCAATATGCTGATGGGAGGGTGTCTCCCATGTTCATCTTTTGTTCAGCTGAAGTGTGTTGCTATTCGATCGGAGTTAAAAGTTGTCTTTTGTTTTCAATTTCTTCTCGAGATAGATCTGCAAATCGCTTCATTTTTACAGTTTGGCAGACGTGTGTTTTGATCTGTGGAATAATCCGCGTGTCCCAAATATGAAGTAAGTAGTTCCTTTGAAGTTTCGGTTAATCTGAAACGCCCAAATATAAAGTTTTGTAGGCCTCTGACGTCACATGGCTCAAAGAAGGGAAATCCAATGTTCAATCGATACATTTACATTTTCTTTCGGTTTACCGAAGTAAGCCGAACACAGTGTTGGGGGGAGAGCATCACCGTGTTCGGCCGACTTCCGGTGAGACGACCCGCAGTCGGCGGACTGAAAGTTTGTTCGTGAAACCCGATAACGTCGGATTACTGTGGTTCTCTCGGACAACTGCAGTTGGTCGACTGTGTAAAGTGTTTCTGGCTTATGAAACTGGCCCTTGGTGTAAGAATTGTTAATGATATATCTGTATTAAATGAAGAAATGTCAGTTAAAAAAAAAAGACCAATGAACAAGGATGCTCCCCGCCAACAACAACAAAAAGAGAAAAAAAGGCAAAAAAGTAAGGTTGAACCATCCTGCATGCAACTGAGGTAAAAAGAAAAACACACACAAACATTGACTTACTTGACTTATTCATGTAGACTCCCTGTGGAGCATAGGGCCGCAAGGCTGTTGTTGGTTTGTTTTGTTGCGGTTTCTGTAGCAAGTTGGTTTTTTGGCGGGGTGGAGTTGCTAACCCCACGCCCAACCCTCCTCCTTTATCCGGGCTTGGGACCGGCTGAAAGACCTTTAGGGTGCATTCAGGCGAAGTTACACAAACATTAGGTATAACCAACTGTTTTTTCAAGTTCTTCATGTATTGATTTTTTTTTAAATCAGCACTCTAAAACAAGCCTTGTGAAGTTGAAATTCATTCAAAGAAAGAGACACTATGGGTGTGTTTTTTTAAAGAACGTGCTGATGCGCGCGCCTACTGTGTTAGCGTCTGAATAATAAATAAGAGAAACGAAATCTGATTGAAACTCTTTTCTTTGTTCTGACCATTTTCAGTCGTGCTGCTAATTCAAACTGACACAGTCCTCAGCCAGTCGCGAGGATGTATGTGTCTGTTATGTCCAAGTCTAAAGCAACAACGACACAAACAGATTGAAACTCGTTCTTTAAAACAACGACGACTTTGCTCCTAACCCAAGACGATGACGCCAGCTACCACTATCGTGATTTGTGTTATGTGTGTGATGTTATTTAAATCAACACAAAGTTTTCTTCCGAGCGTGTTGGCAAAGAAAGCTGCACCAGCAAACTATGTTTTCTTAGACAATCTTCTCTTTGAGAGCGAGGCGGCGTCGGCAGTTGACTGTGCAAGCAGCTGTTGGAAGAGGGCGGACTGCGTGGCATTCACCGTCACCGCTACGTCATTCGGCAATAGGTGTCGGGGACATGCAGTTGTGATGACGTCAGAAAATAGAAAGATCTTGACGGCTACCACGTCATTATGGCACAGGAGTAAGTATAGTACTAAAGGGATGTTCATGAAAACTGACAGATAATCATTTGGGGGCTTATTTGCTTGTGCCTTTTTTTCTCTCTCAGACTTTTGATAACTTTTGATAACTATTTTATGACATCCTTTCTGTATTAAGGCGGTACAAAGACGACACACCGATCATTAACAAAATGTCAAGTGTGTTTGCATGTCCAGCAATTGTTCAAATATGTTTGTTGTCGCAGAGCCGTGTCAGGGTACAGTGTGTCAGCACCGCGGAACTGTCAACCGCCTCACCTGTAAGTGCAACTGTACTCCAGGCTTCAGTGGCGATCTGTGCGGTGAGTGTATTCAGTGCAATTGTACCCAGAACAGAAAAGAAGATTGATACTGTCTTGGTCTCCCATGACCCCATGGCTTTTATTGTGGTCTGTTTGGTAAGTGAACGCAGTGCATCTGTACCTACAGGTCTCACTGTGTGTTCGGCATCCAGAGTGCATCTGTCCCCGTAGGTCTAAATGTCGATCTGTGTGTTAAGCACCTAGAGTGCATATGTCCCCATAGGTCTAAATGTCGATCTGTGTGTTAAGCAACAAGCGTGCATCTGTTCTCATATGTCTAAATGTCAATCTCTGTGTTAAGCAACACGCGTGCATCTGTCCCCATATGTCTAAATGTCGATCTGTGCGTTAAGCAACAAGCGTGCATCTGTCCCCATAGGTCTTAATGTCGATCGGTGTGTTAAACAACAAGCGTGCATCTGTCCCCATAGGTCTAAATGTTGATCTCTGTGTTAAACAACAAGCGTACATCTGTCCCCATAGGTCTAAATGTCGATCTCTGTGTAAAGCAACCAGAGTGCATCTGTCCCCCAGGCTTTCATTGTGTTGATAATTATGATTGGAATGTTGCTTGAAACGATAATGATGATGATGATTGTGACGACGACGACGATGACAATGATGATGATGATGATGATGATGATGATGATGATGATGATGATGATGGTGATGGTGATGGTGATGTTACAGAGAAGTGCCCGACAAAGGACAACGGAGCTTGGTGTAGCTACTACTCATTCTACCCGGAAAAGGCTTGTCCGTCCTACAACTGGTACACAGTACAGTGCCCCATCCGTTGTGGCTTCTGTCCCAGTGAGTGACTCTTCATTGCTTAACACGTCACATGTAAAAGCTATAAAACAAAAATACGTCACATGTAACATCTATAAAAACAAAAACACGTCACATGTAACAGCTATAAAACAAAAACACGTCACATGTAACAGCTTTAAAAAACAACTCAACTCAACTCAACTCAAATTGTATTGGCTTCAATTTCCACATAGAAGAATTTGTCTTGCGCTTGGGATATACATTACATAACATACAGCAAGTTTCCATCTCCCGCGCCCCCCCCCCCTCCCACACATACATATCCTCGCACTCAACTCCATACAAATGAAATCATCAGTCCATTAACTAAAATGCGCAGTGACTAGTAGAGGGTACATGATACACAATACGTGCTCAACTAGGCCTGCTAACTAGTCGCGTAAGGCGAAAATACAATATTTAGTCAAGTAGCTGTCGAACTCACAGAACGAAACTGAACGCAATGCCATTTTTCAGCAAGACCGTATACTCGTAGCATCGTCAGTCCACGGCTCATGGCAAAGGCAGTGAAATTGACAAGAAGAGCGGGGTAGTAGTTGCGCTAAGAAGGATAGCACGCTTTTCTGTACCTCTCTTTGTTTTAACTTTCTGAGCGTGTTTTTAATCCAAACATATCATATCTATATGTTTTTGGAATCAGGAACCGACAAGGAATAAGATGAAAGTGTTTTTAAATTGATTTCGACAATTTAATTTTGATAATAATTTTTATATATTTAATTTTCAGAGCTTGTTTTTAATCCGAATATAACATATTTATATGTTTTTGGAATCAGCAAATGATGGAAAATAAGATAAACGTAAATTTGGATCGTTTTATAAATTTTTATTTTTTTTTTACAATTTTCAGATTTTTAATGACCAAAGTCATTAACTAATTTTTAAGCCACCAAGCTGAAATGCAATACCGAAGTCCGGGCTTCGTCGAAGATTACTTGACCAAAATTTCAACCAATTGGATTGAAAAATGAGGGCGTGACAGTGCCGCCTCAACTTTCACGAAAAGCCGGATATGACGTCATCAAAGACATTTATCAAAAAACTGAAAAAAACGTTCGGGGATTTCATACCCAGGAACTCTCATGTCAAATTTCATAAAGATCGGTCCAGTAGTTTAGTCTGAATCGCTCTACACACACACGCACACACGCACACACGCACACACGCACATACACCACGACCCTCGTTTCGATTCCCCCTCGATGTTAAAATATTTAGTCAAAACTTGACTAAATATAAAACACGTCACATGTAACAGCTATAAAACAAAAATACGTTACATGTAACAGCTATATAAAAAAACACGTCACATGTAACAGCTATAAAACAAAAATACGTCACATGTAACAGCTATAAAACAAAAACACGTCACATGTAACAGCTATAAAACAAAACCACGTCACATGTAACAGCTATAAAATAAAATTACGTCACATATAACAGCTATAAAACAAAAACACGTCACATGTAACAGCAATAAAACAAAAACACGTCACATGTAACAGTTATAAAACAAAAACACGTCACATGTAACAGCTATAAACTAAAATTACGTCACATATAACAGCTATAAAACAAAAACACGTCACATGTAACAGCTATAAAACAAAAACACGTCACATGTAACAGTTATAAAAACAAAAACACGTCACATGTAATAGCTATATAAAAAAAACACGTCACATGTAACAGCTATAAAACAAAAATACGTCACATGTAACAGCTATACAACAAAAACACGTCACATGTAACAGCTATAAAACAAAAACACGTCAATGTAACAGCTATAAAATAAAATTACGTCACATATAACAGCTATAAAACAAAAACACGTCACATGTAACAGCTATAAAACAAAAACACGTCACATGTAACAGTTATAAAACAAAAACACGTCACATGTAACAGCTATAAACTAAAATTACGTCACATATAACAGCTATAAAACAAAAACACGTCACATGTAACAGCTATAAAACAAAAACACGTCACATGTAACAGTTATAAAACAAAAACACGTCACATGTAACAGCTATAAACTAAAATTACGTCACATATAACAGCTATAAAACAAAAACACGTCACATGTAACAGCTATAAAACAAAAACACGTCACATGTAACAGTTATAAAAACAAAAACACGCCACATGTAACAGCTATAAAAACAAAAACATGTCACATTTTACATTACAGAAAAACATCCCCTTATATTACAAGTATTACACAAAACCACGTCACATATTACAAGTATTACACAAAAACATCCCCCTTCCGTTGTGGCGTGTGTCCGGGTGAGTGTCTCGTCATTGCTTAACACGTGACGTATAGTGCCGTTATGTATGGCAGCTAGCTTTCCCCAGCACAAAAGCAGCCTGACATAACATGATGGCATGCAACCTCACAGGACGATATTATAAGATGTTTGATGGGTTGTTGACAGACCAGCTTTTTTGTCGGTCCGAGGGGGGCATATCGACTTTTGTTTCATGAAACAAAAGACAATAATTATGCTCCCCCTCGGACCGACAAAAAAAGCTGGTCTGTCAACAAACCACCAAACATCGTTTTTGTCATCATTTTGGTAGTGAGAAAATAAGTGCACAATCAACCCAGGGAGCCCTGCTTTGAAACACGGGTTCCGTGCTGATAACCACACGAGTCCCGGTTTGATAACCACTAGCAATCAAAGCTGGCGTGTGAAAGCAACTGTATGTGTTTTTGAGTTCATTAAATATTGGGATGAATCTATCAGGTTTGAGGATGCACAGTTCTGTAGGTTCATCTCGGTATTCCACCCCCTCGGCTTTCTGTTGTAAATATTAAGCTGAGTGGTCGAATGTGGAAGCTACGTTTGGTCAAAGGTCACAGAAGATTTGCGTCGTGCAGCGAAGGAAAAGAATCGCGATCTTGTTTCCGACTCAGTACCTCTTTGTTTTTCATTAGACCTGTCATTCTGCTTGCTCGGCTTTGTTAGATGTTTGCATATCTTGTTGCTATTTTCTTTGCTTTTATTATTGTTTCTTATTTGTGCTTCGTTTATCGATACAACGTCTCGTGCACGGGTCAAAATGTGTGTGTCAGGGGTCGTTTTACTTGAACTTGACGTTCGTGTTTCTCCGAACGTCTGTGTATCAAATACACGCACTCCATGACTCTGTAAGAAGACAAAACATATCGCTAGGTTTCATTTGTTTTTGATGAATGTATGACCTTTCATGAAGTAGTTTTGTTTTTTGTTTACTTTTGCCAGTTTGCCAGTTCGTTTTTGGAACTTTGCAAAGCAGTGTCGTGTCGTCTGTTTAGGTCTGGGGAAACGCCAATGAAAAGAGCCGAAGAATCCCTGTCACGTTTCAATATATCACTTAAGGTGATTATGAACCGGTTAATTACTACTAATTAACTAACCACACCACGATCCACTCTCGCAGTCATACAATTAAATAGAGTCAACAAAAGTATAAGTTTCAGACGCCTGTTTATGTATAAACTCGCCACCTCCCTCGAGCCTTCACTCAAAATATGTTCCTTTTACGTTCTCAACACGTAAAAAACCCGTGGTCACTGACAAAATGCCAGTAGTATATAGAAAATTATAGTAACACGCTGATCCCGTGTAAATACAGTCAAATGAGAATGTTCTGTTCAAAAGCTCTAGTTCATGCAGGGGTCACACACCCCACGTTGTCACTACTCCAATGAAATCACAGATAAGAAAAGACAACGATGGTCAACGGGGTGCGAAAGACACGGTGCACTTAGCTTTCTTTCTGTATGCTGGTTAGCCGGTATGCTGGTTAGCCGGGTTGCTGGTTAGCCGGTTCGCTGGTTAGCCGGTCCGCTGGTTAGCCGGTTTGCTGGTTAGCCGGTTAGCGTAGCTTCCTCAGGTCCCAGCTCCAACGTCTGCAGCTAGCAGTGTCCCGCCAAAGGCAGCCGTGCAGCGGTTACAGGAAACCGAAACGAAACGAAGGCTGCAAACAGAAAGCATCGGTGCACTAAACATGTCTGCTACCCCTCACCCACCACCTTAAAACGTGTCATCTTTAAATACCTCATCGAGCACGTGGGCCTGCACAAAACGGACTTTTTACAACAACAAAACAGTCATTTTCCGTCCTTCTCTCCCTATCTGCAAAAACCATATACAGATTAGTATTTTAGCGTCACAGAGAGTAAATTATGCGCTAACCTGGAAAGAACAACAGAGAGTATTTCATTCCACAACACAGACTCATTAACAGCGTTAAATAATGATTTATTACCTCAAAAGCCTATGATTGTAACTCTCAATGGAAGCAAAATCCGCTTCCTCCCTGGAACAGCCTCTGTTCGTCAACAGTGACAAAAAACCTCCAGAACCCCTTGTCGAATCCTTATGCGAAAGCCATCGCCGACGAAGGAATGTTGACGACTTGTCCTCAGCAAAACAGGTGCAGTGAGACAGTAATAACTAGTGGAAGTCCCCCTAGAGTGCCGAATACAATATTCGGTGAAAAACCATCATACTCTAGAAACTGTGTATTAGATCCTTCCCCTTCTGCCGCTGGGTGTCAAGTGCGCCGTCCTTGTGTCTCTGTCAGACAACCTAGCCAATAACACGTGACTGACCTTGTCACAAAACCAGTCCAGCTATACACAATTCTGCCTCCCAAGCAGAAAAAGACACGAGAAACTCAATCCGTGAAAATCCCGTGCGCGCTGTCAGCGAAAAACCGTCAGCCCTATGACAGCAAAAAACCCCACCGCGAAACTCGTGCGCTACAAAACATCCGTGCTCGTTGAGCACTGTCAGCAAACTCTGCTGTAGCCCAATATCACGCACAGGCGCTTTCTATCATAATCGACCAAGAACAGGCACTCCACTGAGTGACACTTTCTTGGTCTCTGTCACCCGATCGTGACACACCTCCCCTCTTCAAGACGAAACCTCGGTTTCGCTCACAGTCATGTTCTCCTCTACAGCCCGAGAGAGAAAGTCAGCTCCAACATTGTTGGCGCCCGGAATGACGCGTACCGTGAATTGGTACGGTTGGAGAATCAACGCCCAGCGCATAAGTCTGGCGTTTGCCAACCTTGCAACCTGAAGATATTGCAGAGGTTGATGGTCTGTTTCCAGACAGAAAGGTCGTCCGTACAGGTACGCTTCGAACTTCTGGATGCCCCAGACAATGGCGAGACACTCGCGTTCAACCGTTGCATACGCTGCCTCGGCCGAGGTCAGCTTACGGCTGGCGAAGCAAACAGGGTGCAAAAACCCCTCTGTCTCCTGAAGCAACACTGCCCCAAGTCCCTTCCCTGAAGCGTCTGTCCTCAGCACGAAGTCCTTGTTCAGGTCTGGTAGTCGGAGAATAGGCTGACTGGTGAGTCGCCTCTTCAGGGTGTTGAATGCGGAGCTGCATTCCTCAGTCCACACTACAACGGTCGGTTGTAGTTTCTTGGTAAGGTTGGTCAGTGGTAGTGCGATTTCGGCAAAGTGCGGGATGAAGCGTCTGTAGAAGCTGGCTAGGCCCAGGAAAGACCTGACTTCTTTCTTCGTGCGCGGTGGCTCCGCCTCCCGAATCTTCTGGATCTTGTCGTCCTCTGGAACGAGCAATCCCTCGCCGACAACATGACCCAGGAAAGACAATTCCCGAAATCCCAAGTAGCACTTGGACGGTTTAGCTCCCAGATTTCCGTCCCTCAACCTTCCGAACACGTCGCGCAGGGCGTCGAGATGTTCAGTCCATGTCTCTGTCGCGATCAGCACATCGTCGATGAAACTGCTGATGTCCTCGCGCTTCAATGGTTCCAAAAGTTTCCTCATCATGCGAGTGAAGACGGCACCTGCATTCTGTAGACCAAAAGGCATGACTGTCCACTGGAACTGGCCGAATGGAGTGGTAAATGCAGTCTTTGGGCGATCTTCCTCGGCAACTGGAATTTGCCAGTATCCCTTGGTGAGGTCTAATTTTGAAAAATACTTGGCCTTGGCCAAGTGACTGAAGAGGTAGTCCACATCAGGCATGGGTTCCGCGTCAAACGCCGTAATCTTGTTCAGCTTCCGGTAGTCGACACAGAACCTGACGCGTCCATCCTTCTTCTTCACAAGCACAATTGGAGAACTGTAGGGAGAGTTCGCTGGCTCGATGACGCCCAACTTTGTCATGTCGGCGATTTCCTTCCTGACCACCTCCTTCTGGGCATGAGGCATGGGATACTGCTTCGTCCTCACTGGCTGTTTCTCCAGCAAGTCGAAGGTAAACTCCTCTAGATGCGTCTGAAGTGGTATGTCTGTAAGGACCCGTGCTGCATCCTTCAGGATCTCTTGCAGGTCCGCCTGCTGGTCGTCCCCAAGATCAGGTGAGATGTGCACGTCCGTGTGATCCTCACTAGCCTCCAACGGACAAACTGGTACACGTCCTCCTCCCTGTTCTTCCGTTGTCTCGTCCATCACGACAGCAACTGCTTCTGTCACTTTGTCCTTTTCCCCGTAGGCAGTCCTCTCTATGTAGGCGCGCAGCAGGTTGGCGTGGTACAGGCGTGCTTTCCCGTTCATGACGATCCTGTAGTCGTTCTGGCCCACTTTTGCTGTCACCTCAAAAGGTCCTTGCCACTGCAGTTGTAGCTTGTTGTGTTTGACAGGTAGAAGTAGCAACACCCGTTCTCCAATCTTGAAGCTGCGCGGCCGTGCCTTGCGGTCGAATCCTCGCGCATAACGCTGTGCTGCTCTTCCCAGGTTCTCTTGAGCCAGTTTGCAGGTCTCTTCAATCCTGTTCCTGAGTTCTACGATGTAGGTCGCTGTCGTCTGCACCTCCTCGTCAGCTTCTTCGTCTGTCCAAGCCTGACGCAGGATAGCCATGGGACCGCGTACCTGTCTGCCGTACAACAACTCAAATGGGGAAAAGCCCAAGCTCTCCTGAGGAACCTCGCGGTATGCAAAAAGCAATGCTGGGATGTACCTGTCCCACGTGCGTGGTTTCTCCTGAGCTAGTTTCCTCAGCATGGTCTTCAAGGTGCCATTGAACCTTTCCACCAGTCCGTTGCACTGAGCATGGTAAGGAGTGGTGAAGTGCTGCTCCAGTGATAGCAGTCGTGCTGCCTCCGCCATCACTCCTCCCGTGAACTGCGTGCCTCTGTCGGTGAGTACCTCTGATGGAATTCCCAGCCGGGACCACATAGTAACCAGAGCCTCAGCTACTCGCGTGGCTTCAATCGATTTCAGAGGGATCGCCTCTGGGTATCGAGTAGCGTAGTCCACCATGGTCAAAATGTATCTGTTTCCGTCCTCAGACGCAGGCAAGATGGGCCCGATGATGTCCACTGCCACCCGACGAAAGGGTTCGTCGATGAGCGGCATCTTCTCCAAGGGGACCTTCCTCACCCTTCCTTTGGCAACCACCTTCTGGCACTTATCGCAGGACGCACAGAAACGTCGGACATCCGTGCAGATGCCTGGCCAGTAAAAGTGGCGCCAGACACGATCCGTGGTCTTCTTGGTGCCAAGATGACCTCCCAGAATCGAGTCGTGTGCCGTTGCCATGACACCCTCGCGAAACTCGCGAGGCACGACAACCTGTTTGAATGTACCTTCTTGGTTGCTGAACTCCCGGTAGAGCAACTTCTTGTCCCTGAGGAACTTTGACCTCCCATGCTTCCCGCTCAGCTTCACCTTCCCCGACTTCGCGTGCTCCCGAGGAGTCGCTAATGTCGGATCAGATGCCTGAGCCTTCGCGAGAAGCGCGGGGGTCACGTTCCCCAGGGCAGCTCGTGCAGCAGGTAGGGGTTTGAGAGGTTTGTCCTCTCGCTCCGCCTGTGCCCGCGTGAGCACTGAAATGACGTCGGGAGACCGATAAACGGGAACCTCCCTGGTGACGCCGTCCACAAACTGAACCCGGTTTCCAATGAGCAGGTCGCATGGAGGATCGTCCATGACGACGGCCACAATGGTCCCCGTGAACAACGGTGTTACGACCTTGATCACTGCCGTGTTCAAGTCGTAAGCGTGAGATGCCTCGGCCATTCTCACTCTGATGCTGTCTCCTGTGTAGGCCATAGCTGGAACTAGACTCGCCCGAACCACTATCATGTCTGCCCCTGTGTCCCGCAGACCTTCGCCCTTCACTCCGTTAACGTAGACGTTGCAGTGGGGCTGGAAATGTTTCCTGGAGCACGGAACGCAGAGTTGTGGAATTGTGCATGAGCTCGTGACGTCCCTTAACTCCTCACTGCCAACAAAGTGTACGCCCTTCTGGTCAGCCTGTCTCTTATGGCAGTCTTTCTTCACGTGGCCCCGCTTGTTGCAGTAAAAACACTGGATGTCAGTTCTGGAACTTGATCCTTTGTGTCCCTGATCGTCCTTCCCGTCCTTGGGTCCTGAAGAACCTGAATTTCCCGATTTTCCCGGCCGTGAGCCTGAAGATTTGCCGGAGATCGCCTGGGCGTCCTCATGTACTCTGATCCAGTCGGCTGCCTCCTGAGTAGTCTTTGGCTGGTGCTCCTGCACGAAGGTCACCACCTCAGGTCGCAGGCTGGCCATCAGTTGTTCCATGACAATGAGGTCGGCAAGGTCGTTGACGGTCCAGTCCTTTTCGGCCATCTCCACCCAGCGCCGCAGGTAGAGATTAAGGCGTGCCACAAACTGATGGCTCAGCTCGCCGCTCAGTCTCTTGCTGTTACGCAGACGTCGTCTGTAGGCTTCCGCAGTCAGGTTGAAGCGCTGGAGTAACGCCTTCTTTAGTGCCTGATAGTCTCTCGCCTCGTCGTCATCCAAAGCGTTGTAGAGCTGCAATGCGCGTCCTTTTAAACAGGTGCTAAGGCGGCTAGCCCACGTGGCCTCTTCCCACTTCTGGTCAGATGCAATGCGCTCAAACCGGCGTAAAAAGTCGTCGAGCTCGTCCTTGTCATCGTCGAACGTCGGCAGTCTCGTACGGTCAGCAACAAACGTCGGCGCGCTAGCCTGAGTAAGCGTACCCTTCTCGGCCTGTAGTCTAGCTAGCTCTAGCTGGTGATCGCGTTCGGCCTGTTTGTCCTGTCTGTCACGTTCGGCCTGTCGTTCCTGTCTCTCAAGCTCGTCTTTCTTTTCTTGTCTGTCTCGTTCTCTTTCTTGTCTGTCAAGTTCGTCTTTCTTTTCCTGTCTGTCTCGTTCGTCTTTCCTTTCCTGTCTGTCACGTTCTTCTTTCCTTTCCTGTCTGTCTCGTTCAGCCTGTCGTTCTGCCTGTCGTTCCCTTTCTTGTCTGTCAAGTTCGTCCTTCTTGTCCTGTCGGTCACGTTCTTCTTTTCTTGTCAGTCGCTCAAATTCTTCCTTCCGTTCTACTTCTAAGCGTTTTAGAACGCTTCGGGCTCTAACGCGTGCGTCTCGCTCAGTCGGTTGCTCGCTCCCAGGAGTCTCGAAAGTTATTCTCCTCGTAGGAGATCCCCCTGTAGCCATGGTTAGTTTTAGCAAAGCTTTATTACCAAAATAAGTCTAACGCAGCTATAGCTAGAACACGCGGTGATGAAATGGATACAAAAATCCAGCAACCGGAAAATGCAGAAGAAAAATCCAAACGGTGTAGAACAAAACGCGTAGCCTACTTTATGGCTGCTTTTTGCGGTGAAACAAAGTGTTTCCCACAGCCGTGGCCTACTTTATCGGCTGCTTTTTGCGGTGAAACAGAGTGTCTCCCACAGCCTTGGTTAGGACAGAAGTCCTCGGACCCTTCCCCCCCAAAATTCCAACAAAGTCAAAATATGGAGAAAAATCCAAGTAAAACAAGACGGTAGAAATGTAACCTGTTACAGAATGCGAAACAACAATGTAGAGAAAACTGAGTAAAACGAGTAACAAATCCGCTAACCCCGCTCAGCTCTCTGCAACGGAAAACTCTGAACGTACAACAACAAAGATTCACAAACAAAGGAAAGGGAGGTAATCACAGTTAGCGCATACAATAGCTCACAAATTACAATTTACATTTCCTGCAAGATGTGAATCGCTTAAGGTGTGGTATATGATCAAAACTATACAAAAAAGGGTAGCACCAAGCAGAAAATAAGTCGAGCACTGACGAGATTATCTGCTCTTAGTTATCCTTAATTGGTGGGTCTTTATCAGTTGGAAATTAACTGAGTAAATCCCGGCTTGGCCCCCATGTGTCACGTTTCAATATATCACTTAAGGTGATTATGAACCGGTTAATTACTACTAATTAACTAACCACACCACGATCCACTCTCGCAGTCATACAATTAAATAGAGTCAACAAAAGTATAAGTTTCAGACGCCTGTTTATGTATAAACTCGCCACCTCCCTCGAGCCTTCACTCAAAATATGTTCCTTTTACGTTCTCAACACGTAAAAAACCCGTGGTCACTGACAAAATGCCAGTAGTATATAGAAAATTATAGTAACACGCTGATCCCGTGTAAATACAGTCAAATGAGAATGTTCTGTTCAAAAGCTCTAGTTCATGCAGGGGTCACACACCCCACGTTGTCACTACTCCAATGAAATCACAGATAAGAAAAGACAACGGTGGTCAACGGGGTGCGAAAGACACGGTGCACTTAGCTTTCTTTCTGTATGCTGGTTAGCCGGTATGCTGGTTAGCCGGGTTGCTGGTTAGCCGGTTCGCTGGTTAGCCGGTCCGCTGGTTAGCCGGTTTGCTGGTTAGCCGGTTAGCGTAGCTTCCTCAGGTCCCAGCTCCAACGTCTGCAGCTAGCAGTGTCCCGCCAAAGGCAGCCGTGCAGCGGTTACAGGAAACCGAAACGAAACGAAGGCTGCAAACAGAAAGCATCGGTGCACTAAACATGTCTGCTACCCCTCACCCACCACCTTAAAACGTGTCATCTTTAAATACCTCATCGAGCACGTGGGCCTGCACAAAACGGACTTTTTACAACAACAAAACAGTCATTTTCCGTCCTTCTCTCCCTATCTGCAAAAACCATATACAGATTAGTATTTTAGCGTCACAGAGAGTAAATTATGCGCTAACCTGGAAAGAACAACAGAGAGTATTTCATTCCACAACACAGACTCATTAACAGCGTTAAATAATGATTTATTACCTCAAAAGCCTATGATTGTAACTCTCAATGGAAGCAAAATCCGCTTCCTCCCTGGAACAGCCTCTGTTCGTCAACAGTGACAAAAAACCTCCAGAACCCCTTGTCGAATCCTTATGCGAAAGCCATCGCCGACGAAGGAATGTTGACGACTTGTCCTCAGCAAAACAGGTGCAGTGAGACAGTAATAACTAGTGGAAGTCCCCCTAGAGTGCCGAATACAATATTCGGTGAAAAACCATCATACTCTAGAAACTGTGTATTAGATCCTTCCCCTTCTGCCGCTGGGTGTCAAGTGCGCCGTCCTTGTGTCTCTGTCAGACAACCTAGCCAATAACACGTGACTGACCTTGTCACAAAACCAGTCCAGCTATACACAATTCTGCCTCCCAAGCAGAAAAAGACACGAGAAACTCAATCCGTGAAAATCCCGTGCGCGCTGTCAGCGAAAAACCGTCAGCCCTATGACAGCAAAAAAACCCACCGCGAAACTCGTGCGCTACAAAACATCCGTGCTCGTTGAGCACTGTCAGCAAACTCTGCTGTAGCCCAATATCACGCACAGGCGCTTTCTATCATAATCGACCAAGAACAGGCACTCCACTGAGTGACACTTTCTTGGTCTCTGTCACCCGATCGTGACAATCCCCGAGCGTTTCTATTGGGTTTGCTTTTGATTATCCATGTGACGGGCGTTGTGGCGGGGTGGTAAGACGTCGGCCTCTTAATCGGAAGGTCGGGGGTTCGAATCCCGGCCGCGGCCGCCTGGTGGGTTAAGTGTGGAGATTTTTCCGATCTCCCAGGTCAACTTATGTGCAGACCTGCTAGTGACTTATCCCCCTTCGTGTGTACACGCAAGCACAAGACCAAGTGCGCACGTAAAAGATCCTGTAATCCATGTCAGAGTTCGGTGGGTTATAGAAACACGAAAATACCCAGCATGCTTCCTCCGAAAGCGGCGTATGGCTGCCTAAATGGCGGGGTAAAAACGGTCATACACGTAAAATTCCACTCGTGCAAAAACACGAGTGTACGTGGGAGTTTCAGCCCACGAACGCAGAAGAAGAAGAAGAAGAAGAAGATTATCCATGTATAACCTGCTTCCTGCAACTATGGTAACCGGGGATTTATTGCCTGGGGAACATGAGATTTATTTACCAGGTGCTTGTGAATGAAAACTCGTGAAAATGATGACAAGAAATCTTATCCTGTTCCTTATCCTTGTCTTTATTGTAATCGCATCCTTTTCTGATTCTTATCCTTATCTTATATGGTATCCTTAACTTATCCTTGTTTTATCCTTATCATAACCTTATCATAAACTTATCATTATCTTTATCTTATCCTTATCTTATCGTATCCTTAACTTATCCTTGTTTTATCCTTATCATAACCTTATCATAAACTTATCATTATCTTTATCTTATCCTTATCGTATGCTTATCTTATCTTTATCTTATCCTTATCTTATCGTATCCTTAATCTAATTCATTGTTTTATCATTATCATTATCTTCATATTATCTTTATAGAGAATACTACATGGCTTGCTGTGTCTTACCAGATTTACACCAGGTGGGTTTTTCTTTTTAAATATTGAACTGCGAGCGAAAGCGAGATGTTCATTATTTGTAAAAGTGACGAGTGTAAATCTGGTACGAAACAGAAAGCCATGCATGTAGTATTCTGTTTATCCTTCATACTGTACTTACGTGTATTTTACTCAAAACGTCCTGCAGTCGAGAAGATGCTTCTTTTGGAACCTCGATCTCTTCCATAGCCTCATGCAATCTCTTACGTCAAAGCAAAGAAACGTCACTCTGGAAAGTGTAGCGTGAAGTGTTAGTTCTAAACATTCAGCGGGCGCAAATTTGTTTCCACAATGACGTTTGTCTCGGTGACTTTGGCATCATAAGCAGTGGAACAAGAGGCGAAGCCTTCAAGGCTCACGTAAGAAATCAACAAACAGTAACACAAACTCAATCACTCCGTCACACATACACACACACAGTCGGCATAGGTGACACAGTGCAAGAGTGCGAGACACTTGATCTAGATCTGTCTGTCTGTAACCTACTTACTTACACGACTGCCTGAGATGGCCAGATCGACACGGCTGCGCTTTCGACAGCGCTGCGCTTCCTCGCGCAGACACTGGAAACACGCTACAGGTGCAGATTAACCTGTAGGAAATCTCCTTTGGTATCTTCTTTATCTATTTTTCTGGAGCTACAAAACCGAACAATGTAAAATCGTCTTCTCCGACTGAATCGGCGAACTGCAGCTCGGTGATAACTGTATTTATACCACAATCCTTCACGCGATCTGACCTAACCTTGACCCCTGACCTGGTCTACACACCACACACGACACAAACCAGTTACCTGTTTTTATCCCCCCAAAACCCCCCACCACCCGTTTTCTTTGGATACACACTTTAACTACATACGTGCCGACGAAATGTTGATCATTGCTTCAATACTTTGAAGCTGTTGCTTAAATAATAACCAGGTAAAATTAGTATTTCGGTGTTCAGTCAAATGTTAAAGTTTCTACCACAGACATACATACATATGTACATGCATATATGCATACGCACGCACGCACGCACGCACGCACGCACGCACGCACAGACAGACTAAAGTTAGCATCGCATAGGCTACACTTACGTGAGCCAAAAACAGGTCCCTGCCAGACTTGCTTGACATGACTTCATTTACCTGATATACACACGTGTAATTTGAACGATTGTTTTATGTAATGAGTAGTCTCACGTATGTAGGATAAATCTTATTCTTATCTCATCCTTTATCTGTGTCGTGACAGCGGTGTGAGCCAGACACGATGTGTATTCGCCGGACGAATGGCAGTGGCCTGAAGCGTGACGTGTGACTGTGTCCATGCTGTCATCCACCTGTAACGCCTTTCGCTTCTGTGGGGAACCCCCAGCTCCCAACACTCTCCACGCCTTGGCAGTCATTGTTTGGGTTTTGAGCTGGTTTGAATTTCCTTTAAAGTTGACAGTCGTCATTAAGTCTTTTTATCTTGTGTGTCTTCATTTAGTCTTTTGAATGTGTGTGTCTTTGTTTAGTCTTATGATCTTGTGTGACTTTGTTTAGTCTTATGATCTTGTGTGACTTTGTTTAGTCTTATGATCTTGTGTGACTTTGTTTAGTCTTATGATCTTGTGTGACTTTGTTTAGTCTTATGATCTTGTGTGACTTTGTTTAGTCTTATGATCTTGTGTGACTTTGTTTAGTCTTATGATCTTGTGTGTCTTTGGTTTAAACAATGTTTTATTAAATCAAACATGATACAAAAATACAACGATAAACAATAGGGACACGAACTCAAGCAAACGCTTATATTACGCGCCCTACGTAGTAGGAAAATAACGCAAATATGATGTCGGACAAGCAATACTTATCAATTGTTGAACTATCTACAAGAAGAGCATAGTTAAAGTAAATCAGAAAGAATAAGAAAAAGCTAGCAGGAGGAAGAGGGGGGAGGGTGGAGGAGGGAGGAGAAAACGGTAGGTACATATAAAAGATGAAGTTGGCAGCGCATACAAATAAGAATATACATAGTACATTACAAACCATAGTCCTGTGGCAAGTAAGCAGTAGCTCGCTAAATATACATTTGAAAAATGCATATAAAATAAGGTTTGTTGGCTTGAATATGGGTACTGAGTCAAATCAACAGAAACGACCAGATTCATGGATAAACGATTGGACACTTTCAAAAACAAGCTTGTTAGTGCAAAGAGAAAGGTTTTCGCTACCATTTAACAATATTTCAACATGTCTGTAATTAACAGGAAGTGCGTTTATTGTAGACAGGCGAGCATCTACGTACAAAGGACAATGTGTCAAATAATGGTCAGCTGTTTCGTTCGGGTAGCCGCAAGCGCACTATGGGTTTCCTTGTAGGTGGCGTTTACACAGGTCAGAGTTCAAATTACTCATGTTTAGGCGCATTCTGCAGTGGTGAATCTCTTCCAGTCTTTTACCACAGTAATAATAGGCAGGTACGTTATAATCAGGAGTAGATAAATAGCGTTTGAAATCGCTGATTGAGTTAGTTGTTTTGATGTTGTCTGGCAAGGTGTTCCACAGGACAGTAGTAGATGGTATAAAAGATCGACGGTATAATTCAGTTTTGCACATGGGGACTCTTCTTTCTAATGGTCTTCTATGATGGTAGGGGTTAACATCAGAAGTTAAAGGTGGCAAGAGATCTGATAAGTAATGAGGGCATTTGCCATATACCATCTTGTAATATAAAATCAGTTTGTGTCTGCTCCGTCTTTCTTTTAGGTTACAAAATCCGCTTTCTTTATACAGTTTATCGTGGCTTGTGCCGCGCACACCACCGATTATAGTCCGAATGGCTTCCAAATGTAGTTTTTCGAGTGCAGTTGACCAGTACTCTGTGCAGTTGTCCCATATGATGTCTGCGTAGTCAAAATGTGGAAGAACAAAAGATTTATACATAGTTTCCAGACTTTTACGATTTAATCTATATTTATAATATCTTAAACAATTAATTAATAAGGTGACCTTTTTTATAATGCTTCTCACTTGGAAGTCCCACTTACAATCATTCTGCAAGATTACGCCAAGGTGTTTATGTTGGTTCACGTTTTCCAAAACAATATTATTAAAAATGATTGGTTCGGTTGGTATATTATCACGTTTTATGTCTAACAGTTCCGTTTTTGCTTCGTTAAATTTAACTTTCCACTGTTTTGCCCAGGTATTAATTTTATATAGGTCTGCGTTCAAAATCTGTGCTCGTCTAGTTGGATCTTCTAAGGACATAGACATGCTCGTGTCATCAGCAAACAACTTTATAACAGATTCAGTATCATTCACAATGTCGTTAATATATATCAGGAATAGCAAGGGGCCTAGAACAGAACCTTGTGGAACACCTGCCGGGATACGAAAGTGTTAAGACATCGTGCCGTTGAACTTCGGGTTGCAATAAATTAATTTTATTCCTAAGGCTTCTGACATTGATGTGTACGACACTGATTTCATGCTCGTGTTCAGGACCTGGGTTCTTTTCTACATCACCTGATAAATACAACTTCGACTGTGCAAACGGGGTTACAGAAGGACTTGACTGCGGGTCATTAAAATCAACGTTATTTGTTTTTGGCAACTTGGTGTTGGTTAATAAAGCCGACCAGTTTTTAAAGCTGAAGGTAACACAACAACAAGTCGCGTAAGGCGAAAATACAATATTTAGTCAAGTAGCTGCCATTTTTCAGCAAGACAGTATACTCGTAGCATCGTCAGTCCACCGCTCATGGCAAAGGCAGTGAAATTGACAAGAAGAGCGGGGTAGTAGTTGCGCTAAGAAGGATAGCACGCTTTTCTGTACCTCTCTTTGTTTTAACTTTCTGAGCGTGTTTTTAATCCAAACATATCATATCTATATGTTTTTGGAATCAGGAACCGACAAGGAATACGATGAAAGTGTTTTTAACTTGATTTGGACAATTTAATTTTGATAATAATTTTTATATATTTAATTTTCAGAGCTTGTTTTTAATCCGAATATAACATATTTATATGTTTTTGGAATCAGCAAATAATGGAAAATAAGATAAACGTAAATTTGGATCGTTTTATACATTTTTATTTTTTTTTACAATTTTCAGATTTTTAATGACCAAAGTCATTAATTAATTTTTAAGCCACCAAGCTGAAATGCAATACCGAACCCCGGGCTTCGTCGAAGATTACTTGACCAAAATTTCAACCAATTTGGTTGAAAAATGAGGGCGTGACAGTGCCGCCTCAACTTTCACGAAAAGCCGGATATGACGTCATCAAAGACATTTATAAAAAAAATGAAAAAAACGTTCGGGGATTTCATACCCAGGAACTCTCATGTCAAATTTCATAAAGATCGGTCCAGTAGTTTAGTCTGAATCGCTCTACACACACACACACACGCACACACGCACACACACACGCACACACGCACACACGCACATACACCACGACCCTCGTTTCGATTCCCCCTCGATGTTAAAATATTTAGTCAAAACTTGACTAAATATAAAAACGAACAATGATAACGGAACACGGGCTGGTGATTTAAGGGAAGTTAAAATCACAAATGGTAACACAGAAGATTCACATAAGAAAGCAAGTTTGCGACAGAGAACTACTGCTTTTCCATAGAAACACCCAATTCTGGCCCTGTACATGCTTAAATTAACTGACATATCCAATCAGGATCAGGAACAAGAAAATGGCCAGGGGGAGGGTGTATCTGCGGGCTGGTCTGGGAGGATTTGCGCTACAAAAAGACAGCAGAAAAAACAAAGGTAAAGTTTGTAAAGAGGGTTCAAAAACAAGATTAAGTAGAGAATGTATATACAGAGTTCCCAATGGGTAACCTTTTTCCATTAGTAAACAACGACAACAAAAAACATGTGATCTTGTGTGTCTTTGTTTAGTCTTATGATCTTGTGTGACTTTGTTTAGTCTTTTGATCTTGTGTGACTTTGTTTAGTCTTATGATCTTGTGTGACTTTGTTTAGTCTTATGATCTTGTGTGACTTTGTTTAGTCTTATGATCTTGTGTGACTTTGTTTAGTCTTATGATCTTGTGTGACTTTGTTTAGTCTTATGATCTTGTGTGTCTTTGTTTAGTCTTATGATCTTGTGTGTCTTTGTTTAGTCTTATGATCTTGTGTGACTTTGTTTAGTCTTATGATCTTGTGTGACTTTGTTTAGTCTTATGATCTTGTGTGACTTTGTTTAGTCTTTTGAATGTGTGTGACTTTGTTTAGTCTTATGATCTTGTGTGACTTTGTTTAGTCTTATGATCTTGTGTGACTTTGTTTAGTCTTTTGAATGTGTGTGACTTTGTTTAGTCTTATGATCTTGTGTGACTTTGTTTAGTCTTATGATCTTGTGTGACTTTGTTTAGTCTTATGATCTTGTGTGACTTTGTTTAGTCTTTTGAATGTGTGTGTCTTTGTTTAGTCTTATGATCTTGTGTGTCTTTGTTTAGTCTTATGATCTTGTGTGACTTTGTTTAGTCTTATGATCTTGTGTGACTTTGTTTAGTCTTATGATCTTGTGTGACTTTGTTTAGTCTTATGATCTTGTGTGACTTTGTTTAGTCTTATGATCTTGTGTGACTTTGTTTAGTCTTTTGAATGTGTGTGTCTTTGTTTAGTCTTATGATCTTGTGTGACTTTGTTTAGTCTTTTGAATGTGTGTGACTTTGTTTAGTCTTATGATCTTGTGTGACTTTGTTTAGTCTTATGATCTTGTGTGACTTTGTTTAGTCTTTTGAATGTGTGTGACTTTGTTTAGTCTTATGATCTTGTGTGACTTTGTTTAGTCTTATGATCTTGTGTGTCTTTGTTTAGTCTTATGATCTTGTGTGACTTTGTTTAGTTTTATGATCTTGTGTGTCTTTGTTTAGTCTTATGATCTTGTGTGACTTTGTTTAGTCTTTTGAATGTGTGTGACTTTGTTTAGTCTTATGATCTTGTGTGACTTTGTTTAGTCTTTTGAATGTGTGTGACTTTGTTTAGTCTTATGATCTTGTGTGACTTTGTTTAGTCTTATGATCTTGTGTGACTTTGTTTAGTCTTTTGAATGTGTGTGACTTTGTTTAGTCTTATGATCTTGTGTGACTTTGTTTAGTCTTATGATCTTGTGTGACTTTGTTTAGTCTTATGATCTTGTGTGACTTTGTTTAGTCTTATGATCTTGTGTGACTTTGTTTAGTTTTATGATCTTGTGTGACTTTGTTTAGTCTTTTGAATGTGTGTGACTTTGTTTAGTCTTATGATCTTGTGTGACTTTGTTTAGTCTTATGATCTTGTGTGACTTTGTTTAGTCTTTTGAATGTGTGTGACTTTGTTTAGTCTTATGATCTTGTGTGACTTTGTTTAGTCTTATGATCTTGTGTGACTTTGTTTAGTTTTATGATCTTGTGTGACTTTGTTTAGTCTTTTGAATGTGTGTGACTTTGTTTAGTCTTATGATCTTGTGTGACTTTGTTTAGTCTTATGATCTTGTGTGACTTTGTTTAGTCTTATGATCTTGTGTGACTTTGTTTAGTCTTATGATCTTGTGTGACTTTGTTTAGTCTTATGATCTTGTGTGACTTTGTTTAGTCTTATGATCTTGTGTGACTTTGTTTAGTCTTATGATCTTGTGTGTCTTTGTTTAGTCTGATGATCTTGTGTGTCTTTGTTTAGTCTTATGATCTTGTGTGACTTTGTTTAGTCTTATGATCTTGTGTGACTTTGTTTAGTCTTATGATCTTGTGTGACTTTGTTTAGTCTTATGATCTTGTGTGAATTTGTTTAGTCTTATGATCTTGTGTGACTTTGTTTAGTCTTATGATCTTGTGTGACTTTGTTTAGTCTTATGATCTTGTGTGACTTTGTTTAGTCTTATGATCTTGTGTGAATTTGTTTAGTCTTATGATCTTGTGTGACTTTGTTTAGTCTTATGATCTTGTGTGACTTTGTTTAGTCTTATGATCTTGTGTGACTTTGTTTAGTCTTATGATCTTGTGTGACTTTGTTTAGTCTTATGATCTTGTGTGACTTTGTTTAGTCTTATGATCTTGTGTGAATTTGTTTAGTCTTATGATCTTGTGTGACTTTGTTTAGTCTTATGATCTTGTGTGACTTTGTTTAGTCTTATGATCTTGTGTGACTTTGTTTAGTCTTATGATCTTGTGTGACTTTGTTTAGTCTTATGATCTTGTGTGACTTTGTTTAGTCTTATGATCTTGTGTGACTTTGTTTAGTCTTATGATCTTGTGTGTCTTTGTTTAGTCTTATGATCTTGTGTGACTTTGTTTAGTCTTATGATCTTGTGTGACTTTGTTTAGTCTTATGATCTTGTGTGTCTTTGTTTAGTCTTATGATCTTGTGTGACTTTGTTTAGTCTTATGATCTTGTGTGACTTTGTTTAGTCTTATGATCTTGTGTGACTTTGTTTAGTCTTACGATCTTGTGTGACTTTGTTTAGTCTTATGATCTTGTGTGACTTTGTTTAGTCTTATGATCTTGTGTGACTTTGTTTAGTCTTATGATCTTGTGTGACTTTGTTTAGTCTTATGATCTTGTGTGACTTTGTTTAGTCTTGTGTGTCTTTGTTTAGTCTTATGATCTTGTGTGTCTCCATTTAGTCTTATGATCTTGTGTGACTTTGTTTAGTCTTATGATCTTGTGTGACTTTGTTTAGTCTTATGATCTTGTGTGACTTTGTTTAGTCTTATGATCTTGTGTGACTTTGTTTAGTCTTATGATCTTGTGTGTCTTTGTTTAGTCTTATGATCTTGTGTGACTTTGTTTAGTCTTATGATCTTGTGTGACTTTGTTTAGTCTTATGATCTTGTGTGACTTTGTTTAGTCTTATGATCTTGTGTGACTTTGTTTAGTCTTATGATCTTGTGTGACTTTGTTTAGTCTTATGATCTTGTGTGACTTTGTTTAGTCTTATGATCTTGTGTGTCTCCATTTTGAAATTGACAGTCTTTGTTTAGTCTTTTGATTTCGTGTTTCTTCCCTTTGAAATAGGCAGTCTTCATTTATGGGCGGGGATGTAGCTCAGTTGGTAGCGCGCTGGATTTGTATTCAGTTGGCCGCTGTCAGCGTGAGTTCGATCCCAGGTTCGGCGGAAATGTATTTCACTGAGTCAACTTTGTGTGCAGACTCTCTTCGGTGTCCGAACCTCCCCCCGTGTACACTACATTGAGTGTGCACGTTAAAGATCCCACGATTGACAAAAGGGTCTTTCCTGGCAAAATTGCTTAGGCACAGTTAATAATTGTCTACCTATACCCGTGTGACTTGGAATAATAGGCCGTGAAAGGTAAATATGCGCCGAAATGGCTGCAATCTACTGGCCGTATAAAATTTCATCTCACACGGCATCACTGCAGAGCGCCTAGAACTGTACCCACGGAATATGCGCGATATAAGACTCATTGATTGATTGATTGATTGATTTAGTCTTTTGATCTGGTTTGCATTTCCTTTGAAATTGGCAGTCGTCATTACTAAATTGCAAGTTGTCTTTCAAGTCTTTTAATCCTATTAATTTTGTCTCGTTTTGACATTCACATTGTTGGTTAGTCTTTTTGTGTTTATTGTTTAAATCTTATTTGCTTTTCCTTTCGAATTGACGGTCGTTGATTGGTCTTTTGCTTCCTTTTGCCTTTCCTTTTGAGTGGAAATAAAGATGCTTCTAGCGAGCAAAAGACTTTTGTAATCCTGTCATTCTCTTCTCATCTCACATTGTCGAGAGAAAATGTCGTATTGCCGGGACAAGATACACAACGCATCACCTTTATTGCTCTGGGACATGTTGCAGTCAGGCATCACACACACACACACACACACATACACATACACACATACACACACACACACTCACGCTCGCACGCACGCCCACACACATACGCACACACACACACACGCACGCACACACAAGCACGCACGCACAAAAGCACGCACGCACACACACAAGTACGGATGCACGCACGAGCTCGCACGCACGCACGCACACACACACACACTCACACACACACACACACACACGCACATACGAGGGCATTATTATTTAGAATCCAGGCTCCTGGCATTATGGCGTTAAACACAGCTAGTTAGATTGTTGGTATGTCTTTCCGTTTCTAAGATTCTGAATAATTACGGAACAGCCTACATACACACACACACACACACACACACACACACACACACACACACACACACACACACACAAACACACACACAAACACACACGCACACACCCGTTAAACTGTTCTTGCTTCATCGTATCAATCAACGGAATCAAAATCCCGATTGTCACATACAAATATTGTTCCACGACTACAATTTTTTTTTATGAATCAACAGAATCAGAAACGTCTATATCACACACAGACATATTTCCCTCGCTACCCTTTCTGGCCACACTGTGCATTAATCAACAAATCAACACATTCCCTGGCACGGATGGCCTAGTGGTAAGGCGTCCGCCCCGTGATCGGGAGGTCGTGGGTTCGAACCCCGGCCGGGTCATACCTAAGACTTTAAAATTGGCAATCTAGTGGCTGCTCCGCCTGGCGTCTGGCATTATGGGGTTAGTGCTAGGACTGGTTGGTCCGGTGTCAGAATAATGTGACTGGGTGAGACATGAAGCCTGTGCTGCGACTTCTGTCTTGCGTGTGGCGCACGTTATATGTCAAAGCAGCACCGCCCTGGTATGGCCCTTCGTGGTCGGCTGGGCGTTAAGCAAACAAACAAAAAAACACATTCCCTTGCTATCCGTTTTTCTCTACATCACATTAATCAACCAAATCAAAATCCCGAATATCACACACAAACGCCACCCCTCTGTCAATCCTTTTCTCTTATATCAATCAACAGAATCAGACTCGCCAATATCACACACAGACATGTGGCTACCCTTTCTTGCCACATGGCATGAATCAACCATTGCTATCCGTTTTTCGCTACATCACAATAATCAACAAAATCAAAATCCTGAATGTCTCACACACATAATATTCCCCGGCTAAAATGTTTTAATTGTGTCGTTGTTTTGTTGTCGTTACATCACATTAATCAACGAAGTTAACAACCCCAAAATAACATACAAACATCTTCCCTCTCGTTATCTGTTTTTCGCTACATCATATTAATCAACAAAATCAAAATCCCGAATATCAAACACAAACGCCATCCCTCGGTTAACCCCTTCGCGCCAGAAGTTTCGGCTACCAGCGAAGCTGCGCAGTCTTGGTCACTGGAGTACGCACCTACGCAGGACGCGTAAGCCATGACGTGCGCAATGTAATGCTGCTCGTGCACGCCGTGAAACAAGTGTGCCATGGGACCCCGCGCGTAGATTGCTACGTCTTCACCACCGTGAGTCTCGGAGTCCCTTGGGACGATGGACTGTTGTTTGTAATCTGTATCAGCTGAAAAGAGCGAGAAGAAAAATGTTATCCTGCATACGTAAGAGAACGAACGAACGAACAAACGAACGAACGAACGAACGAACGAACCAACGAACCAACGAACCAACGAACCAACGAACCAACGAACCAACGAACGAACGAACGATCTCTTCACATGTGTGTATAATTCTTATGTAAATGAGGTCGGGTCAAACTACAGTCTGCTCATGATGACTAAGTCACGATCTCTTCACATGTGTATTTTTGTAAATGAGGTCGGGTCAAACTACAGTCTCTGCATGGTGACACGTGTATACATATAATATTTATGTAAATTAGGTCGGGTCAAACTACAGTCTGTTCATGATGACTAAGTCACGATCTTTTCACACGTGTATACATATAATGTTTATGTAAATGAGGTCGGGTCAAACTATACATGTTCATGGTGACTAAGTCGCCTTGAAAAACTGTACTTTCAGCTTTGATCGCTGAGTGTCAGGCCGAAAGATTGACTAAACGTATTGATTTCGCTTCACGTGACTGGGTATATTTTTTTCGTCTCGGATGAGTACATTTTCCTTCTTTTTCTATTGTGAAAACTTAAAAGAATCTGATGTCTTATGCTTGTACTCACAGGTGTTGACGAAGGTGAGGTTCTGTCGGCCAACCATACTGTTGTTGAGGCCGTTCCCGCCAGGACCGTTTCCGTAGACGAGCGTTGTGTATGGCTTGCCATCTGAGGCAAGTGTCACCCCAGCGCTGTCCGCCACCACGCCTGAATATCGTGCAAGGGTGGAGGATGTATTACATGTGATAAGGTAAAAGTATGAAAATGTTAGCTTTTCGTAAAAGGGACCAGTCTTTCTTTTTCTGTTTGTTTTACAGTAAAATGTCAATTGTTATGGTATGCAATTTGCTGACACTTATTATTTTTCTGCGACAATTTCTACTTTTATTGTATATAATTTATCTGCTGACAAGACTAATGTTCCTCTCTCTCTGTCTGTCTCTCTCTCTCTCTGTCTCTGTCTCTGTCTCTGTCTCCCTCTCTCTCTCTCTCTCTCTCTCTCTCTCTCTCTCTCTCTCTCTCTCTCTCTCTCTCTCTCTCTCTCACCCCCCCCCCCCTTCTCTCCTTCTCCTCCTCCTTATCCTCCGCCTTTTTCATTTCACTCTTCCCCATCCCCAGCCCTCCCCCATTCACACTCACCAAGAATGTCATTTCCGCGACCAGGGTAGCCAGCAAAAGCGAAGGCGTGTGAGTGGTCAGCAGTGGTCACTATCAGAGTCTCTCTCTCGTCCAGTAGCGAAGGTTCAGTGGCCACAGCCACTGCCTCGGCGAAGGCCACTGTATCGTGCAGCGCCCTGCCCGCATTGTTGACGTGATGCGCATGGTCTATGCGGCCACCTGTGTAGAAAGGACAGCGAAGAGTCAGAATCCCGTTTCTTGAGGGCAAGAACTGCTTGCGGCTAGCCACTCGTTTAGCAAGACAGCGAGGGTGAGCGTGAAACGAATATGTCACGTGCTAGGCAAGAATTAAACACAATTGGTTGATTCCGAAAGTGTCTTCTGCGATTGTCAATCTGTCTGTCAGTCTGTCATTCCGTCTGTCTGTCTGTCTGCCTGTTTGTCTGTCTGTCTGTCTGCCTGGCTGCCTGTCCGTCTGTCTGTCTGTCTGTCTGTCTGTCAGGGGCGGATCCGGGGGGGGGGGGGGGGGAGGGGGTTCCGGGGTTTCCGGAACCCGCCCCCCCCCCTACCTAAAAAAAATAGAAAAAAATTAAAATAAAGAAAGACTCAGGGCTCAGATTGCACCAGAAAGCTCTATTTTCCTTGATTTGTATCAACATTTTCCGGGGGAGGGGGATAGCCCCCAGAACCCCCTAGGTGCCGGCCTTTGTCTTCTAAGGGGCGGTTAGAGAAAGTACTTGGGTCATTTGTTGGCTCAGGTTACACCAGATCGGTCAATTGTCTTTGTTTTGATCCAAATTTGATCTTAAATTTACTTTTTTGAAGGTGTATTAGGGGAAGTTTCTTGGTTCAGATTGCAGCAGTTTGCGTCATTTTCCTTGTTTTTATCATAATATTTCCGGGGAGGGGGGCATGCCTCCGGTCCCCCTAGGAGGTTCGAACGCTTCGCACCCTAAAAAACAATTAGACCCCCCCTCCCCCCCCCTAAAAGGGATGTGATCTGCACCTGTCAACGGCAGCATAATTATGTCAGGAGAACCAGAGTTCCTGTCTGAGTGAACGACAACGAAGAAATACAAGAAGAACAGGTGATCTCAAGAGTTGACGATGCCAGAAAGTACCAAACCTTCGACAAGGAGGAAGAATCCTTTGTTGTTTTTCTTGAGGATCTGAATAGCCTTCCGGGTCATCTCGGCCAGACTGGGTTCTCCCCCTTTGTCCTTCTTCCTGTCCGCTTCGTACTGCATGTGACTCGGGTTGAACAACGCTGGTCAACACAAAAATAAATGAATTATTATTAATAAATACATGTATTTTAATAAAGTAATCAATGAATCAATAGATCAACCAATAAATCAATCCATAAATTAATAAAGAAAAAAAGAAAAAATAGATAAATTAAGAAATAAATCAAGAAGATATCAAATAAATAATCAACAAAATAAATCAAATTTGTTTGTTTGTATGTCTGCCTGCCTGTCTGTCTATCTGTCTTAAAGACTCCGTCTGTCCGTCTATCTGCTTGTTTGATTGTGTTTTTATTTGTGTGTTTGTTTTTCTGGTTTTCTTTTTCCCCAAACCTGAATCCCGTTAGAGAATAATGACATTACGATCTCACTCACCCAGCAAATAGTCAGTCTTTTCCGGGTCAAGGTTGTCAAATTCAGTTTTGTTCCACATGTATTGAAACCGTCTGTTCTCGCTGGCTTGCTTGTTCTTCCATTCCTTTCAACAAGACACACACACAAACAGACGGTAAATCAAAACTTGACTAAACGTAAAAAGGGCCACACACAATGTGATTACACTGATCTCAATGCGTTTCAACGAGAAAATCCAATGTCGGTGTGCGCTTCGCGAACCAAGGGAGAAAACTAAGGATTTTAGAGCTGCGTAATAACTAATATAATTATGTCCCCCTGGACCAAAGTCACACAGCTCCAAGCAACGGACACTGCGTGGATTAATCAATGAATAAATCATTCAATAATAAATAACAAATGGACTACACGGCGGGTAAATGTTTCCTTTACAAATGAAACACACACACTCACATAAATTTAAAAAAACGAATAAACAGAAACAACGTTGAAACTTTCTGTAAAAGGAAAGTGCAGTATAAGGGAAGTGCAGGATAAGGGAAGAAACCCATAAATAGCGCAACAGGATCTGAAGAATTTGGTTACCTCCCCTAGATCATTGCCCAGCGGCCACTCCATTGAATCTTGGGCAAACTCACGATGAAGAAACAGAGAAACAAACAACCCGTGCAAGGCGAACAATAATTCTGATATAAAAATAACAGAGTGAAACATTTACAACAAATTAATCAGCTGCAAGTTGAAAAATAAGTCTGAGTTATAAAAATAACAGAAGTGAAAATGAAACTTTCACATCATTTCAGCATGTGTCAGTAAATGCAGGGTAAAAATAAATCTGAGTTGTGTAAATAACAGAATTCTAGAAGTAAAGATGAAACTTTCACATCATTTCAGCATGTGTAAATAAAAAAGAATTTTGAGGTGTATAAATAATAGAAGTGATCGACTTACCTGTACAAGGTTGAGATTGTCCGTGCGACCCTCTGTCAGGTAGCCTGTGTCGGTTTCAGGGTCAGAATGGTTGACAGGAAACATTTCCTGACGCCCCCCTCCCATCACCACCTGCAGAGAGATTATACTGATCAATGATTGTTTTTTTATTCTTCGTAAAGTTTTTTGTGAGTGGGGGTTGTGTGTGTGTGTGTGGGGGGCGGGGATATAGCTCAGTTGGTAGCGCGCTGGATTTGTATTCAGTTGGCCGCTGTCAGCGTGAGTTCGATCCCAGGTTCGGCGGAAATTTATTTCACAGAGTCAACTTTGTGTGCAGACTCTCTTCGGTGTCCGAACCCTCCCCCCGTGTACACTACATTGGGTGTGCACGTTAAAGATCCCACGATTGACAAAAGGGTCTTTCCTGGCAAAATTGCTTAGGCACAGTTAATAATTGTCTACCTATACCCGTGTGGCTTGGAATAATAGGCCGTGAAAGGTAAATATGCGCCGATATGGCTGCAATCTACTGGCCTTATATAAAATTCCATCTCACACGGCATCATTGCAGAGCGCCTAGAACTGTACCCACAGAATATGCGCGATATAAGCCTCATATTGATTGATTGATTGTGTGTGTGTGTGTGTGTGTGTGTTTGACTGAGTGTGTGTGTGTGTGTGTGTGTGTGTGTGTGTGTGCTTGAGTGTGTGTATGTGAGTATGTGTGTGTGTGTGTGTGTGTGTGCGTGCGTGTGTGTTTGTGGGATAGTGTTTGTGTGTGTGCGCGTATGCGTAAGTATTGTTGTGTGTGTGCTTGGGGGGGTGCGTCCGTGCGTGCGTGCTTGTGTGCGCACGTGCGTGCGTGCAAGTGATTATGTGTGTGTGTGTGTGTGTGTGTGTGTATCTCCAGTTTATCACACACACACACACACACACACACACACACACACACACACACACACACACACACACACACACTCACAGACACACACACACACACACACTCGCCACCTCTCACTCGTCCCTCTCTCTCTTTCTCTATTTCACACATACTCACAACCTCTCAAAATCCAACAGGCTTACATTGATATTGCTGTTGTTCCAAACTAACTGCTGAGCAATGTCCATGCAGCCAGACTGGTCATCAGGCACGCTGTGCTCCCAGTTTCGCTCAGGTGTGTGTGCACAGGTCGAAGCAGGTGTGGCGTGCGTGACCCGTGTTGTGGTCACTATACCTGTAGATTTACCTGGAGTACACAAAAAACCAGAAAGGTAGAGTACAGTACGTTGTCACAAAGATGTGAGTAGGATATTTCGAGATATGTTGAGGTGTGAAACACGTCGTGATTTTAACCTCCCTAAAGATTGAATTGTGATGCGTAGGACAGGACAGTAGTACGGTTGCTAGAAGCGCTGACCAACAAGTGTTCAGATATTTTTCTAATTGTCGTTTCTATATAGTAAAATATGTGCTGAAAACAGTCAGCTATCGCACCATCAAGAAATCGGTTCCCTAGTACCCCTTTAAGGCTCTGGAACCACCCCGGGTGGCAATATCGGGTCGCAACAAAGAGTGTTCCCCATAGCCGGAAAGAGCCTCAACCGTGAAAGATAGAAAGAAAGGTATTGAACAAAAAAGACGCACAACACCAATGTGAACCATTTGTGTTATCATACTTATATTAAAATATTGATGACCATGGAATAAATGGGTTATTTTTAGATTTCTGACAAAAAATCGCGAAAAACATGACAAATTGTCTTTTTTATAGCCTAAACTATGAAAGATTTAAAGACAAGTATTGAACACAAAAGATAGCAATGGATAATGGCAACAACATTTGCTCTCATTGTTGTACAAAATTGTTGATTGTTTTTTAATACTTTTCCGTTTTTGTGGATTTCACAAAGCATACCAATTAAACGGCAGTCCAGGTAACTCGTCCGAATTTTTGCGGCTAAGAGCCTCAACATTTGAAGATAGAAAGACTATCATTGAACAAAAACTATGGTAAACACTAATGTTAATAACTTTTGATCTCACACTGATATTGAAATATGATGACCATGGAATTAATGGGCTATTTTCAGATTTGTGGGTACAAAATCGCCCAAAACATGACAAATTGTCTTTTTTCTAGCCTAAACTATGAAAGATTTAAAGACAAGTATTGAATATAAAAGATTGAACCGGATAATAGCAACAACATTTGCACTCATTGTTGTACAAAATTGTTGATTGTTCTTGAATATTTTCCGTTTTTGTGGATTTCACAAAGCGTACCGATTAATCGGCAACCCGTGTCAATCATCCGAATTATTTCATGCTGCGCCAAAACGATTGAAAATGGATGGAATATTAGTGTTTGAAGACAAAAGGCGCACATTGATATGTTAAGCATATCTTGTTACACCGTATACACATCAAAATCGTGATAGCTCTTGGTTTGAATGTTACAATGTTTGATTTTGTGCAAGTTACACACATTGATACTGACAAAATGTAATGATATTCCAGGACAATATATCCAGCGCGCTCTTTGGGTCCCCAAAACACTGTACATGGTGAGTCCCATTGTGGTGCCAGAGTAGAAAATAATTATATTCACTTTAGCGATAGTCCGCAGTAGACGACATCAAATGACACAGACTGTAATGATAACTCAAAACTCGTCATCGCTTTCAGCAAACGCGTCAAAGTCAACCTCCTCATCTTCTTCCTCGTCTTCCTCGTCATCCTCTTCTTCACAACCACCATCTGCCAGAAGATCGATCAGCGACACAGGTAGGATGGGCTTGAGGCACCACACGGGTTCCAGGACTCCGTCTGCATTTTTCGTCCATCCCTGCCCCTGGTTGTAGGGTTTGGGTCTCTCCAGAATGCCTTCATGAGCACGCTTGTACAGGGCAACGCGGTGGTTTACTCGCTGAATGTGCGGCATCAGAGCAGATTGGCAGGGAGGCATGCGGGCTAGATCGACCTTACACTTGGACGTGAGTTTCTCGTTGTCTCCCACCATCTTGCGGAGTAACTTTCCACGAACGACTGGTGCAGTCCTCTCCGCTGTACACATAGAACCCAAGAAGAGTGGCACAGTAGTCATGCCCCAGGGACTCTGCAAGCTCAGAGAGGTTGATCAGTTGCCGATGTTTTCCTGATCCCGTATACTGTCAACTTGATGGCTTCAGCGTGGTAGAGAAGAATGACAAAGATGTCCGTGTCCGGGGTTCTGACCACAGCGTTCTTGTATCCCAGCGCTGCGGCATGATGGAGGTACAGCACCACCCTGGTGTCAGTCTCTTCCTGGTTGCTGTAGATATTGGGAACCTCATGCACCTCTACCTGAAAACACAATGGCCATTAGAACATCTAGATTGGAGTCTAAACTGGAAAATATATGAAGACTCCAATCTAAATGTTCTAATGGCCATTGTGTTTTCAGGTAGAGGTGCAGGAGGTTCCCAATATCTACCACGCTGAAGCCATCAAGTTGACTGTATACCTGGATACGGGATCAGGAAAACATCGGCAACTGATCAACCTCTCTGAGCTTGCAGAGTCCCTGGGGCATGACTACTGTGCCACTCTTCTTGGGTTCTATGTGTACAGCGGAGAGGACTGCACCAGTGCATTCAAAGGAAAGGGGGAGGTGGGGCCCCTTAAGAAACTGGAGAAGAACCCCAAGTTTCACACGGCATTCAGGCAGCTTGGTGACGACTGGGATGTCAAACTTCGGGTGGTGAAGCAGTTGGAAGAGTTTACGTGCCTGATGTACAATTACAGTCGTGAGAAATCAGTTGATGTCGTTCGTGGAAAGCTACTCCGCAAGATGGTGGGAGACAACGAGAAACTCACGTCCAAGTGTAAGGTCGATCTAGCCCGCATGCCTCCCTGCCAATCTGCTCTGATGCCGCACATTCAGCGAGTAAACCATCGCGTTGCCCTGTACAAGCGTGCTCATGAAGGCATTCTGGAGAGGCCCAAACCCTACGACCAGGGGCAGGGATGGACGAAAAATGCAGACGGAGTCCTGGAACCCGTGTGGTGCCTCAAGCCCATCCTACCTGTGTCGCTGATCGATCTTCTGGCAGATGGTGGTTGTGAAGAAGAGGATGACGAGGAAGACGAGGAAGAAGATGAGGAGGTTGACTTTGACGCGTTTGCTGAAAGCGATGACGAGTTTTGAGTTATCATTACAGTCTGTGTCATTTGATGTCGTCTACTGCGGACTATCGCTAAAGTAGTGAATATAATTATTTTCTACTTTGGCACCACAATGGGACTCACCATGTACAGTGTTTTGGGGACCCAAAGAGCGCGCTGGATATATTGTCCTGGAATATCATTACATTTTGTCAGTATCAATGTGTGTAACTTGCACAAAATCAAACATTGTAACATTCAAACCAAGAGCTATCACGATTTTGATGTGTATACGGTGTAACAAGATATGCTTAACATGACAATGTGCGCCTTTTGTCTTCAAACACTAATATTCCATCCATTTTCAATCGTTTTGGCGCAGCATGAAATAATTCGGATGATTGACACGGGTTGCCGATCGGTACGCTTTGTGAAATCCACAAAAACGGAAAATATTCAAGAACAATCAACAATTTTGTACAACAATGAGTGCAAATGTTGTTGCTATTATCCGGTTCAATCTTTTATATTCAATACTTGTCTTTAAATCTTTCATAGTTTAGGCTAGAAAAAAGACAATTTGTCATGTTTTGGGCGATTTTGTACCCACAAATCTGAAAATAGCCCATTAATTCCATGGTCATCAATATTTCAATATCAGTGTGAGATCAAAAGTTATTAACATTAGTGTTTACCATAGTTTTTGTTCAATGATAGTCTTTCTATCTTCAAATGTTGAGGCTCTTAGCCGCAAAAATTCGGACGAGTTACCTGGACTGCCGTTTAATTGGTATGCTTTGTGAAATCCACAAAAACGGAAAAGTATTAAAAAACAATCAACAATTTTGTACAACAATGAGAGCAAATATTGTTGCCATTATCCATTGCTATCTTTTGTGTTCAATACTTGTCTTTAAATCTTTCATAGTTTAGGCTATAAAAAAGACAATTTGTCATGTTTTTCGCGATTTTTTGTCAGAAATCTAAAAATAACCCATTTATTCCATGGTCATCAATATTTTAATATAAGTATGATAAAACAAATGGTTCACATTGGTGTTGTGCGTCTTTTTTGTTCAATACCTTTCTTTCTATCTTTCACGGTTGAGGCTCTTTCCGGCTATGGGGAACACTCTTTGTTGCGACCCGATATTGCCACCCGGGGTGGTTCCAGAGCCTTAAAGGGGTACTAGGGAACCGATTTCTTGATGGTGCGATAGCTGACCGTTTTCAGCACATATTTTACTATCTAGAAACGACAATTAGAAAAATATCTGAACACTTGTTGGTCAGCGCTTCTAGCCACTAAACTACAGTGGTCAGAAGCGATATCACGGGTTTCGTGCGTTGCACGAGGAAATAGCCCTGGGTTAAACAGAATAGTGTTTACGAGTTGGAAAGATATAGCTGGTTTTGAACAAAGATATTTACAGCGTCTTAGATTCTCAACCGAGGAGGTTGTTTAGCGCGTGTTTCGGGGAACAAGCATTCCTTCTTGAGACGGGTCTCTTAAGGTAAATGATTTATTATGTTGTATAATATTGAAGCTTGAATACATAGCTGGAATGTTAATGTTAGTGTATGTAAAGTGCACTAAATTCTAGTGTGAAGTTTTTAACAGGAGTCTCGTTGAGATTGTATTACGTTTTTGTCAGGTAATTTTTTGAACATAAATGTTGTTACGCATTTATGTTATGTTAAGATGGTGATGCTATGTATGGTAGTGTCATTAATGGATTAAGTGATCCATTAGATAAGTATAGCTTCGATATTGATTGTGGACGGAATGACATACATGGAATGATGTCAGAAGTACTTGTGTAATGTTTAGTTGTGAATGTAGAATGAACGAGAGAGATGATACACGACGGTTTAGAAAGAAGAGATGGCTTAAGAGAATGTTGTATTAAGACTTGGGTTAATTCTTTAGGAGTTTCCATGACGGTGTCCGAGGGTTGGACCTCACACTGGAGAGTTCGTGACGATGTCGGAACAGAGGCCGCATCAGCGAAGATGGATGGACGGTGGAGTCCCCATAACACTGGTCGTTGAGACGAACCGGTATTTTTCGCTAAGGGCGAAAGAGTGTTTCTCAGGAAGGAACGTGAGACATGGAAAACAGCATCTACATGGATTTCATTGGCACAAGAGTGTGTAAAGGACGGCATGCAGTGAGAATTACGAACTCGTGAGTGTCTGTCAACATCCTCTCGTGTAGTAACCTAATACTGAGATAGTATGGTTACGAAAGTTTATTATAACATGTAATCCCATGTATGCAGTGATTGTGTGAATTGAACGGTTGTAACTGGAAAGTTGTATTTCTGTTTATTTAATGTGGATATTGTATTGCTTTTGTAAGGATAAATTAATAAGTCTGTATCCTCCAAATTCTGTGTGTGGAGTGTATTGAATTAGAGTGAAAGGAGTTAGATAGGGCAGAACACGCACGAGTAAAAAATAACTAATTCCATATACCACTTCATGACATACGTGTGATGTACAGACATCAATGTTCATAGAACTTGCTGCAAAAAAACACCAAAAAGTCATAATGAACAATCTGCGTAAAGCACACAGACACAGACTCGGTGTTACACGACACTTGAGATTGACGAAGTTCTCAAATGTCGTATAGTTGTGTTCATTTATTCTACGTGGCCCGTCTTCACAGCAGCAGACAAAAACTCGTCAAATTGAGTTCGAGGATTTATTTAGCATTCCATACATACAACTGCACATCGTAGCAGAACTCAAAGTAGAAGCCCTTTAACATACAAATCGCGCTGGCCTATATAGTAAATACTCAATCTCAAGAATATTCCAGACCGAACATGATACAACTAAAATTAGATGAACTGCCCATGGACTAGAATAGTGACATTCTCTGTGACGTACATCAAAAGTGCCGACGCACTTAATCCGAGCAACGCCACAAACCCATGACTCAAAACAACGTAGTAAACAACTTGTTTTGACAGGACTAGAAAGTTCACCTGCATTCTCGTCCAAACATAAATATTGTGTTTACAAAATATAATATCGGTACTTTCCCACAAAGTACAAATAAGTCAACTACATGCAACACACAAAACTGAACCAAAGTTCAGCAACGGCAGCGTTTCCTAACACACAGACACACACACACACACACACACACACAAACACACACAGACATACACACACACACACACACACACACACACACACACACACACACACACACACACACACACACACAGTATGTATCCACACCTTGAGCCATTGACCAATCCAGAATAGAGGACAGGTGCGTGCCCTCAGATGACGCACAGTTACCACGTGAGGCTTTAGCGCTGACTCCAATGGTGCCCATGTTCGTCTTCACCCCACACAGGTACGCGGTGCCCGTGCCCGCAGAATCAGGCGTTTGGTGGTCTACGTTGTAAGTCTGTCAACAACAAAAAGATCGAACAAGTTGTGAGAGTTTTTCTGAAGCTGTGCACATTATGGACATGCATTGGGGTATTTTATACGTGCCCGCAGAATCGGGTGCGTATCGCTAGCGCTACGTGTCATTTGTGCTACGTGTCATTTGTACTACGTGTCATTTGTGCTACGTGCCGCTATCGCTACGTTGATTAGTGCTACAAATAATTTGTCGATGAGTCGCTATCATTCGTTCATTATCACTACGTGTCGACAGCACTACATCTTTTAGCGCTACGTGTCATTATCGCTACGTGTCAATACCACTACTTACTGACGACTCTCTTTCTCATTTTTTCTCTCGCTCTCACTCCTGATTTGTGTGTGTATATGTATGTCTGTGTATGTATGTGTGTGTGTGTGTGTGTTTGTTTCAGTGTGTGTGTGTATGTGTGTGTGTGTGACTCTCTGTGTGTCTCTCTCTCTCTCTCTCTCTCTCTCTCTCTCTCTCTCTCTCTCTCTCTCTCTCTCTCTCTCTCTCTCTCTCTCTCTTCTCTCTCTCTCTCTACATGAACGGAAATAGGGTTTCGGCCGGCCCCCAAGGAAAACTTCAGCTAGTAAGTTTTTCATTTGTCCGGGGAAGGGAACAAATACAACAAGTCGCGTAAGGCGAAATTACTACATTTAGTCAAGCTGTGGAACTCACAGAATGAAACTGAACGTAGTCCGCCGCTAGTGCAAAAGGCAGTGAAAGTGACGAGCCTGTTTGGCGCGGTAGCGGTTGCGCTGTGCTTCATAGCACGCTTTACTGTACCTCTCTTCGTTTTAACTTTCTGAGCGTGTTTTTAATCCAAACATATCATATCTATATGTTTTTGGAATCAGGAACCGACAAGGAATAAGATGAAATAGTTTTTAAAACGATTTCGGAAATTTGATTTTAATCATAATTTTTATATTTTTAATTTTCAGAGCTTGTTTTTAATCCGAATATAACATACTTATATGTTTTTGGAATCAGAACATGATGAAGAATAAAATAAAAGTAATTTTGGATCGTTTTATAGAAAAATAATTGTAATTACAATTTTCTGATTTTTAATGACCAAAGTCATAAATTAATTTGTAAGCCTCCATGCTGAAATGCAATACCGAAGTCCGGCCTTTGTCGAAAATTGCTTTGCCAAAATTTCAATCAATTTGATTGAAAATTGAGGGTGTGACAGTGCCGCCTCAATTTTTACAAAAAGCCGGATATGACGTCATAAAATACATTTAACGAAAAAAAGAAAAAAAATGTCTGGGGATATCATACCCAGGAACTCTCATGTAAAATATCATAAAGATCGGTCCAGTAGTTTACTCTGAATCGCTCTACACACACACACACGCACACACACACACACACACACACACACAGACACACACACACACACACACACACACAGACAGACACACACACGCACGCACATACACCACGACCCTCGTTTCGATTCCCCCTCGATGTTAAAATATTTAGTCAAAACTTGACTAAATATAATGACACCGGTTTTACAACGTGTAAGGGAAGCTCGTGCCCATTGTTAAGGGCCCCAAAGGGGGGGTATCATCACGATCACGGGAAGGGAAATTTTAGCTTTCACGATCACAGTTACCTTGATTTTTGTTTTCACGATCACAAACACCTTGACGAATAGAGGATCATAGAGCGATACAGCTGTGAAAAATGTACGTTGAAAATAAAATGCTTTGCAATAATGCCCATCACGATCACGAAAACAAATGACGATCACGATCACGAGACTTGATTTTTTTGTCATCACAGATCACGGGCAAAGTCCCATCACGATCACAGAAATGGACATTTCGGCAATCACGGTCACAGAAAGGTCAAAAAACGCCAATCACGATCACGGTTTTAAACCCTTTGGGGCCCTCATTGTTGTGACAGTGTAGTGACTGGGGCTAAACAGTATGTCGCACGTGGGAATAGTGCGGACATCCTAAAGACACCGGTGTAACCTGCAGTTTTGGACAACGCGGTGAGCGCACGTGGAAAAACGGACTGTGTCAGCAATAACATTTTTATGTAATATTTTAATGGACAATAAAGTGCTGTTATTGTTATTGTTATTATTATAACAATGTTGACGACAGCGTGTCACGTGACAGCGCGTGACAGTGAAAGTAGTGCGAGTGTGAGTGACACAGTGGGTCAGGGATCAGATAGGAATCCTATTCTATTCTGATAGCAAACCCAGAAATGCGTGTTGTGGAAGAAAAAGATAAAGTCGAGCACGCCACAAATGTTTGTAGCTGTAAAGTCACTCGAAATATGAAAAAGCCCTTTTCTTTTTTACAGTGGAATGTTAACGGCTTGTATTCCAAATTAACTGACACAGAATTTGTAAATTATGTGGGGAGTTTTGATTGTGTTTGCCTTGTAGAAACGTTTATGGATGAATTCACGTCAACTGTTTTTGATGGTTATTCACTTTTTGTTAAACCTGCAGTGAAGTTTACCAAGCAGGGCCGACGGTCAGGCGGTGTATTGTGCCTAATAAGAAATGAGTTTGCTCCCTTTGTGCGTAAACTTGATGTTGAATGTTCTAACTTCATTGTTTTTATCCTTGATAAAATCCTCTTTGGAATTTCTAAGGATATTTTGTATGTGTGTGCCTATGTTCCCCCCGAGGGCTCGCCGTATTACTCGTTTTTTGATCTAGATAATACAAGATGTTTGATGGGTTGTTGACAGACCAGCTTTTTTGTCGGTCCGAGGGGGAGCATATCGTCTTTTGTTTCATATTTATTGACCAAGGCCGAAGGCCGCGGTCAATAAATATGAAACAAAAGTCGATATGCCCCCCGAGGACCGACAAAAAAGCTGGTCTGGCAACAAACCATCAAACATCGTTTTTGTCATCATTTTGGTGGTACAACATTAAGTGCAAAATCAACACAGGGAGCCATGGTTTGAAACGCGAGTTCTGTTATCATAATGCATGTTCGGGGCCCCAGCACGTTGTTCAAAGCTGGCGTGCGAAAGCAACTTACTGTGTGTGATTTGAGTTTATAATGTTGAGACAAGTATGTCAGGTTTGAGGATGCGAAGTTCTGTAGGTTCCGACTACAGAGTGGTGTGTGAAACCAACAGTAAGCGCCTTTGAGACGATAGTGCCCACATGTTGCATTCGAGCGATGGGATTGTCGTATTTCAAACGAGGTGATTTGCTTTCACAGTCAGCGTTGACCATCTCACAACAGATCTGTTATGTGGATTATTGTGCGACGTTCGAGTCGGGGGCAAGGAATCGCAGGAAGCAAAGATGAGTCTTTTTCCATTGTCACCTTTCTTTCCGGTTGTTGGTGCATATAATATAGTGCGGACAAAATGATGCGACGGCGAGTGTTTTTTGCCTCCAAGATTTTGTGGTGTGGGTATTGTTTTGCTCGTTTCATACCCACACCAAAACCTGAAACACACCCCACCCCACCCTCCCCCTCCCTCACAATCAGTCCATGAACACAAACACTGACACACACAAATTAATGATCAAGTTACCCCCCCCCCCCCCAACCCTTCACTTGCACACCTGCAACGCAGACGATCATATTATTGATTAAATATTCATGTAGGTCAGTGTTGGGTTTTTTGTTCTTGTTTGTGTTATTGCAGAATCGGTTTTCTCTTATTGCTACACGTGTCTCTTCATTACATTTCACCATCGCCCTACCACCCTGCCCCTCTCGGTATTCCACCCCTCGGTTTTCAGTGGTAAATATTAGTAATCGAATATTGAAGCTACGTTGAGTCAAAGGTCACAGAAGATTTGCATCGTGCAGCACTGCACGAATTGGGTCAAAGGACACAAACGATTTGCGTCGTGCCGCGAAGGAAAGATAATCGCGATCTTGTTTCTCATTGCCTCTCTGTTTTTCATTAGACTTGTCATTCTGCTTGCTCGGCTTTGTCAGATGTCTTCATTTCTTGTTGCTATGTTCTTTGCTTTTTTATTATTATTTTTTTATTTGCGCTTAGTTTATCGATACACCGTCTTGTGCACGGGTCAAAATGTGTGTGTCAGGGGTCAATTGGTTTGACTTAAACTTGACGTTCGTGTTTCTCCAGAGATACACGCACTCCATGACTTTGTGAGAAGATAAAACATATCGATAGGTTTGATTTGTTTGCGATAAAGCATAAATGTATGACCTTTGATGAGGTAGTTTTGTTTTTTTGTTTACATTTGCCAGTTTGCCAGTTCGTATTTGGAACTTGGCGAAGCAGTGTCGTCTGTTTAGGTCTGGGGAAACGCCAATGAAAAGAGCCGAAGAATCCTCGAGCGTTTCTATTGGGTTTGCTTTTGATTATCCATGTAATAGGGCTTCCTGCAACAATGGTAACCGGGGATTTATTCCCCGGGGAACATGAGATTTATTTCCCATGTGCTTGTGAATGAAAACTCATGAAAATGATGACAATGGTGTTTCTCTAATAGAAGAATGTTTGACAGAGTGTTTGGTGACAGAAGATGATGTTTATGTCGTGTTGTCGGGTGACCTGAATAGCAGAACAGCCAATATGTCCCAGCCTGTATTACAAGATCATGATGTTTTTGATTTATTGCACAAAAGTCAGTCAGTTTGCGGGAATCGAAAATCACAAGATCAGATATTGAATAGTTATGGTAAATATTTGTTAAATAATTATGTGCACTGCACTTGGACTGTGTATTCTTAATGGTGTGTGTAATGGGGATTTGCAAGGATGTTTTACGTACATGTCAGAGAGGGGGAGTAGTGTTAATGATTATTTTTTGCTGTCTAATGATTTATTTGCAATTACTGTATTGCTGGCCGGATTGAGTCAGATCATATGCCAGTTGAATTTCATGTTACGCTCCCATGTGATAATGTTTATCATGATACGCGTGAGAATGCAGACTGCTTTATTGAAAAGTATGTTTGGGATAGCGGGAAGGCGGAAACGTATGTGAATTTGATGTGTGCAGATGATATGCGTGCAAGGTTAGAGTCTGCCCAAAATTTGATTGAATCTGATATGAATGGAGCTTTGGAACTATTTAACACTTGTGTTAAGGAAAGTGCTGACTGCATGAAGAAAAGAATTTATTTGAAGTCAAATAATCAATCGGATGATTGGTTCGATCAAGAGTGCAGAGTAACCCGAAAATATTTATGGAGATTGTTAAGCAGATGTAATCAGCATGAAGACATTCACGCTCGCAATGTTTATTGTTTAGCCAGACGGGAATATTACCAGCTATTGTGTTTTCAGCTTAGCAATAGGGTCCGATATTTAGACGAGACAAGTATATTGCGACGAGTCGAAGACGAGTCGCATTATACTTGTTCGAGTCTAAATATCGGACCCTATTGCTACGCTGAAAACACAATAGCGATTATATAGCTGTTCTGACCTTGATTTGTTGTTCCAAACTTACAAAATGACAGTTTTTGCGTCGATGCGTTGATCTCAGGTTTTGCTAGCAGACAAACTTCTTACGCGCATCATGTTCGCGCAGACATGCACACCGCTACACGCTTTCTGACTTGGGAAGAAAAACTGACTCCAAGTGCATTCGATTTCACAACACAGTTGTTGAAACAGCTTTTTAAGTAAACACAACATCAACGGAAAACTAGAAACAACTGAAGATCTAGGATGCAACAAGGGGAGAAGAAGAGAACAGCTAATCCGTACAAGGCGATCAGACGACAGCGAAGTTTTCAGTTTGGGTGAATGGTATCGCTTGTCTCGTCATGAAGCGAATTTTTCAACCTCAGTTAAACGACTACATGAATGTTAGTGCCATGGGTTGTACATCAATACTTCAGAGGGGAAGTGGGGTATTTACGGTGTGGAGTTACGAGATAAGAAAGTCGGCTATTTTTGTCAATAAGCTTTTGGATATTGAGAAAAATGGCCGACTTCCGCACAGAATAGCTATATAAAAACATGTTAGAAAGAAAAAATAAATTGTATAATGATTTGACATTACAAAAACTTATTGAATCGGTAAATGATCAACAAAAATTTTGGAATATAATGCATAAATTATCCTCAAAACGAAAACAAATAAAGAACAACATACCAGTTGATACCTGGTTTCAGCATTTCAAAGTATTATTGGAAAAAGATGTAACTGAGGCTGAAGAAATTGAATATGAAGACGATGAAGGTATTTTGAATCGTCCTATTTCAAAAGAAGAAGTTTTGATTGCAATGAGAAAGTTAAAACCTCAAAAGTCTGCTGGGCCTGATGGAATAATTGGAGATCTGTTGAATAATGTTTTTTCTCCAGGGATTGACTTTTTGGTACACTTGTGTAATTTTTTGTTTTCCAAAGGTGTATTTCCTGAAAGTTGGACAGAGTCAATTGTTATCCCTTTGTTTAAGAAAGGCGATGTGAGTGATCCAAATAATTATCGTGGAATTTCGCTGTGTAATGTTAGTAGCAAGGTCTATAGCACTGTGATTAATAACAGGTTGCAAGTACACCAGTACTTACTGACAATTCTTCTTAAAACCAGCTTGATATTCCCCCGTACTGTTATTACATTCAATCCATTCTTGCAACCTGTTATTAATCACAGTACTCACAGTAGATAGTTGTGCTTTTTCTTCTTCTAACTTTCATCAGTAAAACTGTTGCTGGGGGGCACATCACATAACTTAAGAAGTCCGTTTAAAGCTCTAATGCAATCTTGTTAACTGCGCACATCTTGTTTTCGGGATCGGTAGGAGGTTACTCGATCCGTCACAGGTCACATCACATCAGGCAAGTTGTGTTATGTTATCTTTACAAACTGTATACAGTAACTGAAAACCGTCTTTTCATATGCGGTCTTTAAAACCCTTTCACTCCGCTGTAACTTTAACTTAACCCACATTTCCTACCAGGATGTAAAAAGCCACCCCTCGCGGGTTAGGGGGAAGAATTTACCCGATGCTCCCCAGCATGTCGTAAGAGGCGACTGACGGATTCTGTTTCTCTTTTTACCCTTGTTAAGTGTTTCTTGTATAGAATATAGCCAATTTTTGTAAAGATTTTAGTCAAGCAGTATGTAAGAAATGTTAAGTCCTTTGTACTGGAAACTTGCATTCTCCCAGTAAGGTAATACATTGTACTACGTTGCAAGCCCCTGGAGCAAATTTTTGATTAGTCAAGTCAAGTCAAGTCAAGTCAAGTTTTATTTCCGATAAAAACCCCGTGAGGGTACATGGAAAATTTAAAAAAACACAGTAAAAACACATTTCTTTCAACACCAAATAAAAGGAACTAAAACAAAAAGAAATCAGACTATGTACAGAAAAGGGAGTTTAGGGGTGAGGGAGAGCAAAAACAATACAAGAAACAATTCAACAATAATAATAATAAATAATAATAATAATAATAATAATAATAATAATAATAATAATAATAATAATAATAATAATAATAATAATAATAATAATAATAATAATAATAATAATAATAATAATAATAATAAAACACACAAAGTAATTACATACATTTCTTTACTATGGGAAATGGGGGGAAGGGGGAGGGGGGGGGGGTGATGGGTGAGTTAACATAAGGACAAAAATACTATTACAAACAACACAAAACAGATAACGGAGTATAAAGCTAAAAGAGAATTAAATTTTACTCGCTTCTCAAACAGTCCATGACAAGCGTCATGAACTTTGCGAGTTTTAGCAATAAACTCTTTTTTGTAGTGGAAAAAAGCTCTCTGAATTTAACTGAATTGGGGCGGGCATAATGATAGCACCGTAACAACTTTAGTGCTTTTGTGAACAAGAAACAATTGACAAGTGGCTTTATCCCATCTCCCCCCTTCCCCCGTCGCGATATAACCTTTGTGGTTGAAAACGACGTTAAACACCAAATAAAGAAAGAAAGATGTAAAAAGCCCACGCACAGTACTCACCCGGGATACGTAGAGGTTACATGCCGAGTCTCAGTGATTATCAAAAATAATGGTCGAAGTTAGCGGATCATGAAAAATGCGAGCTTTAGCGAGCTTTTTCATGACCGCGAACTGAGACCATTATTTTTGATAATCACTGAGACGAGGTGTGTAACCTCTTTATTCCTCCTTTCTTCAGTTATTCAAAGAAAAGAGGAGGTTTTTTGCAAAAGTTTGATCGAATCCTATTCACTCAACCAGTCAACCTGCGCAGGCGATCGATTAATGCGCGGTTGTATAGTTCCGTGCAAATCATTCCATTCTGTTAACACTTCTTGTCAGTTTTCCTATTTTGGACTAAAATCAAGTACACAGATATGCTGTTATTCTGCTGTGGCGGCAAAGGCAGATATTGTGTGTTCTGTATATGTTTTGGTATCGGTTAGGATAATGTTCTTTCGTCAAATGGGACTAGCAGACGAACTTTTGCACCCGTGTTCCAACGTTAAAAACTTAGTTAAGAAGTTAAGTTTTCTGGGGAAAATAGTGTATGAAACCGCTTTATGTTGTTTAAATTGATGAGATGTGTGCATTTGGTTGCGTGTGATCTGTTTATTAAATGAAATATTGTTGAAAACTGACCGTCGGATTGCAGTCTGTTGTCGAAGAAACTGAGTGAAAAGAAGGGGAACTACTCTTGTCGCTAGACAAAGTATGAGTTACTTGCCTTGGGAAATTGCTTGTGATGAACGTCTGATCTAGATTCAGAAAACAACCGAACTCATGGATTTTATATGGAGATTCATGTGTTCAGGCCTGTAGTTGTTAATTTAAATGCGGTATGTTTGTATTGTTTGCTCCAGAGATGTATACTTCGTACATTAGAGCGTTCGGAACTTTTCAGTCGCAAAAAGTAGTACCGAAACAGAACAGCTTCTCAACCCATTGCACTATCGAGGATTCAGGCTGTTGCTGGGTCGTTATTTGTTTGGTTGCTGGGTGATTATCGAAAAATAACTACCCCTACAAGTTTACAGAGGTAAAGAAGCAGAGGGGGGAATACATTTAAGTTACACACCCCGAGTTTCAATAGCTTGCATATGTTCCCAAGGAAAATATCTAGCTTTTATCTTGTCATCTGTGGTTTGTTTCCTTTCTGAACCTTGAAACTGAGCAAGGTGAATGCTGTTTCAGCCACTTTCAATGTCCCTCTGCAAGACCCAAACATTTTCCACCAACGCTTTGCTTTTACATATTTATGTCGAAACTATAGGCCAGGCCTTGATCTTTTTGTGTGCCTGTACCCCTTCAGTAGACCCGGATACACGCAGACAAAAGCGTAGACACAGTCTTAGTTGAACACCCCCGCCCCCCCCCCCCTCCACACACACACACAATAACTTTAGCTTCTAAGGATGAATTTCCGAGAACTGTGCTTTTTTTTATTATTTTTTTTAAAAGCATATCCGTGTTTTCGATGCTTAATAGGTAGGAAGTTTCTATATACCTTAGCACAAACCTTAAGCTTAGAAAGGTATCGCCGCCGTTGAATTTTGCTCACAAAAATGTCGTTCAAAGGTAAGTGTATGTGTTTGCATGTGTATGTATGTATATATTTCACTTTCTTTCTGGTTGTACTAAGAGACTTTAAGAATATCGGAAGAAAGTTTCTAGTTACATGTCCCACACGGATAACTGAAGATACATCCACCTGTAACGACCTGATTATTACTCCAAGCACTGACATTGTCGATAAAGTAGAAGTTATTCCTCCCATTTGTAGTGATCACTCCGTACCAGTCGTTTATTTAAAGCATCATTTGAAGAAAAGATCACACTCAAAAAGAACGATTTTAGATTCTAACAAATTAGACGGTCAAAAGTTAACAGTTGAGTTACAGAAAACTGATTGGTCAAATATAGTGACTTTAGAAGATATTCATACCGCAGCTTCTCTTTTTTCGGAGCAGTTGTATTCGATCGTGAAAACCTGCTTGCCTGTCAAGGAAGTCACGAAATTAAAGGACCGTAAAAGATTTATTCATACTATTGCTGTGCACGTAGACACACCACAAGCTTGGGAACTCTTTCGTAAGATAAGGAACCAATACACAGATGCTATTCGAACGCGAAAGAAACAATATTTAGAGGAACTTGACCGGTCCGTATCTGATCCAAAGAAATTTGGTCAGAAGCAGTGGTGGTGTTTGGTTAACAGGTTTATGGCAAAGTAAGGCTCTAACCAAAGGGGTGACGTAATATCCGGAGTCGACTGTACACATAATAACGAGACAATGAAAATAACTTAGATGAACTTTTTTTTTTATACGTGCAAGAAAGATATTTTGAAATGTACTTGTTATATTTAGTCAAGTTTTAACGTAGAGGGGGGAATCGAGACGAGGGTGTGGTGTATGCGTGTGTGTGTGTGTGTGTGTGTGTGTGTGTGTGTGTGTGTGTGTGTGTGTGTGTGTGTGTGTGTGTGTGTGCGTGCGTGTGTGTGTGTGTGTGTGTGTATGTGTAGAGCGATTTAGAGAAAACTACTTGACCGATCTTCATGAAATTTTACATGGAAGTTCCTGGGTATGATATCCCCAGACGTTTTTTTCATTTTTTTTATAAATGTCTTTGATGACGTCATATCCGGCTTTTCGTGAAAGTTGAGGCGGCACTGTCACGCTCTCATTTTTCAACCAAATTGGTTGAAATGTTGGTCAAGTAATCTTCAACGGCGCCCGAACTTTGGCATTGCATTTCAGCTTGGAGGCTTAAAAATTAATTGATGAGTTTGCTCATTAAAGTTGTCATTAAAATCGATTTTTCGCAAACAGATTCAAAATTGATTGCATCGTACGCGTATTCTTTATGACATTCTGAATCTAAAAATATATTCATATGTCATGTTTACTCTTAAAATGTGATCACAGTTAACGAAAATAGATTAATTAGTCTTACGATTAAAATTTAAGAAATCGATCCAAAAATGATTTCATCTTATTCTTTATCGTTTTCTGATTTCAAAAACAGATAGATATGATAGGTTATAGATATGATAGGTTGTATTCAAAACAAGCTCAGAAAGTTAACACGAATACAGAAAAGGACTGGGTGGCCGAGTGGTAACGCACTTGCGCTCGGAAGCGAGAGGTTGCGAGTTCGACCCTGGGTCAGGGCGTTAGCAATTTTCTCCCCCCTTTCCTAACCTAGGTGGGGGGTTCAAGTGCTAGTCTTTCGGATGAGACGAAAAACCGAGGTCCCTTCGTGTACACTACATTGGGGTGTGCACGTTAAAGATCCCACGATTGACAAAAGGGTCTTTCCTGGCAAAATTGTATAGGCATAGATGAAAATGTCCATCAAATAATATATATATACGACTAGTGTCTGTGTGTCTGTGTGTCTGTCTGTGCGCGATGCACGGCCAAAGTTCTCGATGGATCTGCTTCAAATTTGGTGGGCTTATTCAGGGAGACCCCGGACACAACCTCATCGATGAGATATTTCAACACGTGCTCTCAGCGCGCAGCGCTGAACCGATTTTGGTTTCACCTGAGCTACCCGGGCCCCCATACCGACACACCAAAGCCAAAGTTCTCGGTGGATCTTTTTCAAATTTGGACACCGTATACAGCTACACCCCGGACACAATATCATCGATGAGATATTTCAACAAGTGTTCTCAGCGCGCAGCGCTGAACCGATTTTGGTTTTTCTGTTCATTTCACCATTCCCAGTAACTCTTCCTTATCTTCTCCAGTGTTTTGCGTTTATCTCCCTTCCTTCGTGTGGCTTCGATCCATATTCCCGTTTCTACGTTACTATTTTTAGAATGTCACTGCGCTGTCCAGAACGCTTCCCTTGCACCCGTAAGTTGTTCTTACTGTCAAAGTGAAAAGGTCGAATCAATTTATAGCCACGCGAAAAATACACTGTCACCTATCTCTATATATTTATAGATATAGATATACATATATATATATATATATACGGCTTCTCTGTGTGTGTGTGTGTGTTTGTGTGTGTGTGGGCAAAACCTGTGGATTGTAGAGTTCTGTTTGTGATGGGGGTCTAGCGGCTTTTGTCTGTCTGTATGTTCTGGCATTTGAGAAGCCACAACAGATAATATAGGGCTAAGAAATAAATTCTAAAATTCTCAATCCCGTTTGACAGGACTTCGCCTTCAAAGGTGATTGTGTAACTCTCCCTTATCTTCTCCAATATATATATACGGCTTCTCTGTGTGTGTGTGTGTTTGTGTGTATGTGTGGGCAAAACCTATGGATTGTAGAGTTCGGTTTGTGATGGGGTCTAGCGGCTTTTTTCTGTCTGTATGTTCTGGCATTTGAGAAGCCACAACAGATAATATAGGGCTAGGAAATAAGCTCTAAAATTCTCAATCCCGTTTGACAGGACTTCGCCTTCAAAGGTGATTGTGTAACTCTTCCTTATCTTCTCCAGTGATTTGTCTGTATGTTCTGGCATTTGAGAAGCCACAACAGATAATATAGGGCTAAGAAATAAGCTCTAAAAATCTCAATCCCGTTTGACAGGACTTCGCCTTTAAAGGTGATTGTGTAACTCTTCCTTATCTTCTCCAGTGTTTTGCGTTTATCTCCCTTCCTTCGTGTGGCTTCAATCCATATTCCCGCTTCTACGTTACTATTTTTAGAATGTCACTGCGCTGTCCAGAACGCTTCCCTTACACCCGTAAGTTGTTCTTACTGTCAAAGTGAAAAGGTCGAATCAATTTATAGCCACGCGAAAAATACAATGTCACCTATCTCTATATATTTCCTCATTCCTCTAGTATATATATATATATATCCCATGACCTCCCTTCTTTGTCTCTGTTACTTCAGTATGGGTATATATGTTGTATTTTTATAGCTCAATAAATACATCATGGACTCCAAAAAATATATGATAGTGCAGATTCCGATTTGGGCAAAGGACTACTTTCCTCCCGACCTTTGACCTCGCGCCGAACAATGTGACACATTTGTATGAAGTTCTAAAATCGTATTGCACGGCTCAGAAAACCATATCAGTTGCACGCAAAAATGAATCTCAGAACTGATCTGATGTATGAGATGCAATAAGCAAAAGTTTCTTTCATTATGAAAGCAATGCAGGTCGAAAAAAACGAACATTCAACTTACAAGATAACCAGATGCTAGCGAACCAAAACAAAAACACGAGTACCCTCCCCTTGCATCGTTAGCAGACGACTTTTGAGAATCTGTCGGTAGTGTGTTTTGGTGTGCGCCTTCAGCTATCAAACATCGGCTGTTTCACGTGTTTTGCGAGCAAGTCTACTCTTTTGCCTGGCTCTGCAGTAAGTCCACATATTTTTCCGTAATCCAGTCATATTCCTTCAAAATGCAATCAATCGGCGGTGACAGACGTGTCGGTCGCGTTTTCCTTGCACCCATACCAGTTTAAGTTCATCCATGCAAACACACTCGCAAAACAGTTTATCACGTAGATACATTTCAAATAGGGAGCAAATGGTTAAATCTAAACCTACATATTTGTTCCCTAAAATTTGCTTCTCTGTCAATAAGCCTAATTACACACGTTCGAGAAAAACAACGTGGAATCGATTCTGAATCGAGTAAGCCAAATGGGTCCCAAACCCGTTTCGCCCGTTCTGCCGACCTGAAACGCAAAACAAAAGAATTGTGCGCTTCAACTAAATTAATTTCTATTCGACTTCATTACTTTCTTGCAACTTATGAACCTTTACTTAAAGCTTTTAAATGGTCTGAAAGTAGTGTTACCGCGTACTTATCGATGCACTCATTCGTTTTATTTTTTCAGCGACGGTCACTTAGTTTAAGGTTGCAAAAGGGCTAAGTCTCGCTGGCAACAGTTTTACCCTGCACAGATCGCAACAGTGCCGCTAGTAGTCTACACTTTGTGTTTGATGGTAGAATGGGATATACAGATTACAACACGAGTGGTTTTTTATATGGCTTGTATTTCAGTCAAGACCCAGCGGGAATATCAATCGAGAGCCACTCGCCAGAGGCTCGTGTCTCCCGATGATATTCATCCGCTGGGTCTTGACTGAAATACAAGCCATATAAAAAACCACTCGTGTTGTAACCTATACATATATCCCATGACCTCCCTTCTTTGTCTCTGTTACTTCAGTATGGGTATATATGTTGTATTTTTATAGCTCAATAAATACATCATGGACTCCAAAAAATATATGATAGTGCAGATTCCGATTTGGGCAAAGGACTACTTTCCTCCCGACCTTTGACCTCGCCAGAGGCTCGTGTCTCCCGATGATATTCATCCGCTGGGTCTTGACTGAAATACAAGCCATATAAAAAACCACTCGTGTTGTAACCTATACATATATCTATAAATATATAGAGATAGATGACAGTGTTATTTTCGCGTGGCTATAAATTGATTCGACCTTTGCACTTTTACAGTGAGGACAATTTAGGGGTGCAAGGACAGCGTTCTGGACAGTGTAGTGACCTTCTAAAAATAGTAACGGAACGGGAATATCCGCGCGCCACACGAAGGAAGGGAGGTAAACGCTGAAAACACTGGAGAAGATAAGGAAGAGTTACTGGAAATGGATCCAGAGTAAAACCAAAATCGGTTCAGCACTGCTCTCTGAGAGCACGTGTTGAAATATCTCATCGACCAGGTTGTGTCCGGGGTGTACTTGAATATGGCCACCAAATTTGAAACAGATCCATCGAGAACCTTGGCCGCGCATCGCGAACAGACAGACACACAGACAGACACACACACAGACACAAGTCGTATATATATATAGATTATGCGCTATAGCAAATGTCCATTATTATTATTATTAAAAGCGCGCTTTCCTGCTTCGCACAATACGCTACCGCGCTATTCTGGCGTGTGCATATCACTGCGTTTTGCACGTGGGAGGTGAGCGATTTCCTTCTCGCGGGGATTGACGAAGCTGTACTGTCTTGGTGAAAAAAATACAGTGCGTTCAGTTTCATTCCGTGAGTTCGACAGCTTGACTAAATTTAGTAATTTCGCCTTACGCGACTTGTTTTTAATACTGTTATTGTAATAACCATATTTTTTCCAATACTCTGTTTTTCATTTTTACATTTAGTCAAGTTTGACTAAATGTTTTAACATAGAGGGGGAATCGAGACGAGGGTCGTGGTGTATGTGTGTGTGTGTGTGTGTGTGTGTGTGTGTGTGTGTGTGTGTGTGTGTGTGTGTGTGTGTGCGTGTGTGTGTGTGTGTATGTGTGTATGTATGTGTGTGTAAAATCAAACTCAATCCACATTTCAGTCTCTGCCATTTATGAATACTAGTGAACAATGAAATACCCTAGTTACTCAATACAACGCTGTTTTTATGACTAAATCAACCACAGAGTCTTCCTGGTAAGCGACTCAGCACTGTTGTCCATACCAAGTCACCACCGTTGTCATGCTTTCGTCTCCACGTGGCGGTACCGTTGTTTGAAAAAGAGAACATCTGATCTTCTAAATCGATTCTACTAAACATTTCCTCCATTCTCAACAACAGAAATTAGTAGCTTCAGAGAGAACACATTCAAGTTTGTTATGGCAGTTACATTTTTCACTCAAAAGGATTCAGCGTGAAGAAGCAAGCATTTGCAGTCAAAAGTTTACCGCGGGAAGACAAAAATCAGCGTTCAATTAACCATACAAAAGAAATTCTGCATTAATCAACTCATTGGTACCTTTGTTGTACAAGTCTAACGTCTTATGCACTCGTATCAACAAGAACCAGTCAGATAAGCGTTCGATTTACCTCAAATGAAGGCTCAACCTTGAGACGCCAACTGTCCGCTGCAAGATCTGTCGCTGCGCGAAGCGAGTGCGCGCCGTTGTTTGTTTCCGGCGATTCTCCGGCGTGAAGAGGGTCTCAAGTGAGTTATTCCAGCGTCGCGGACGACGCTGGTATCTGCGGTCGGGAAGACTTTCCACGAATTTGCCTGCAGGGCGCCGCCATGTTTTCTGTGCTCGACTGCGAGCAGACCACAGGCACATTACACCCAAAATTCTTGTAGGCATACACAGACGCAACATAGCATATACAGACAATAACACCCACAACACTTCAACTGCATATGAAAGGAATAAAAATAAATCCGCAAATCAGTCGCGCACAAAACACCAGAAAGAAAAACAAGGAGTACCAAAGCGGCGTGCAGAAACTAAACTGACTCGGAGACTGAGAAGAAACATTTATCACACGATGTGGATAGCAAACATTAAAATAAAACAGATAAGTCAAGCAAAAAATAAACACAAATATCGAAAACACAATAAACAAAGGTAAAGAAAACAAAAAGAGATGCTTGCCGACAGTCAGTGTGTGTGTGTGCGTGGTTTGCCGTGTGCGTCAGCGGGGTGTGTGTGTGTGTGTGTGTGTGCGTGCGCGTGCATGCGTGCGTAGGCTACGTTCTTGCGTGTGTGCGTTCGAATGAGAAAGAAGAGAGAGAGAGGATTGAACAATGAGGTCACGTTCTCTGTCACATGAATACATATACACACACTGAAGGCTACTTCGGACACGAACACTTGCCAACAACTGTGGTTGGACATGCTTTTGAAATGTAATATTTTTTCGACATGATTTCTGGACATACGAATCCCGCTGTGTTGCCTACTGATGTTGCGAATGATGAAGGTTTTGAGTTGACTGACCTTGAGGAGGGATTGCATCAGGCGTTTATCGTCTCAAATTATATCCTTGCTACTTTTCAGGAGTCAACTATTGCCATTCATGGTAACTTGGATAGTCAATGTTTTTATTTGTTTGATTCCCATCAAAGAAACAGAAATGGTAACCATTCTTCAAATGGCGCTGCAGTTTTGATGTCATCAAGTTAATTCCTTTGCAGAATTGATTGATTTTCTCAAAAGCCATTATCAATGTGTTTATCAATTAACACCTGTTCATTTCTGTCCAACTGCAATGCAAACTCAATGTGGAGGAAACAAGGATTCATTACAAACAAGTCATCCCTGTACATCAACAGATTTATGTACCTCAATCAATACTGCTAGTATGAGTGACAGGAATCTAAAAGAAAAAACAACCAAACGCAAATGTACTACTACTTCTACGACTCGTTTGAATGTAAAACAGAAATGTAACACTATCTGTGACAATGACGGTTCTACGACTCGTTTGAAGGACAGTATAGATCGAACCTTAACCCACAACTACGACAATTTGTGTCAGACTTTTTTGAACAGGAAAATATGCCTCTGTTCAACAGTAACCAAAACATGGAAGATGTTTTTGAAACTTTACAGAAATGTAACACTAGCCTATCTGTGACAATGTTGCTTTTGAATTGAACCCACATTTGTTGAACAGGAGAGAATGTTCCTGTTCAACAGTGCCCAAAACACTGAATCTGACGTTTTTGAATCTTTTCTGTCATCTAACTGAATCTGACGTTTTTGAATCTTTTCTGTCATCTAACCCAATTGCTCATGACTTCATCGATCTTGAACATGCCTACTTTTCAAAGAAAGACAGACAAAAGCGAAATCTGCATGTTAGCCATCTGCCTGAAATGGTCAATGCACTTTTGTAAAATTGTCACAGCTGTAATGCACTTTTGTGAAATGGTCAGTGCTGTTGTGCACTTATGCAAAACTTGGTGCTGTGCTGTTAACATTTGAACAAAATGCATTTTATATATCCAGCACAACATGCAATTCATTAACTTTTGACCCTAACCTTTAACACTTCCCAAAATAAATCTTTGGTGGACATTGCATCGACGCTGTTCATTTTGAATGAACATTTTTCTTGTATGGTCTGTCCTTGGCATGGTCCTTCTTGGCAGTAAATGTTGTGTGGGTGGAGACAGCCCGTTGTTGTGTCCAGTGACCTTATACACATGTCAGCCTGTGGTAGTATTTATGCCAGTTTCAAAGCATAATGTGAATGTCTTTGTGTATGTCTCTTTTCACCAGGAAAAAAATAGAGAGAGAAAAAGAGAGGGGGCAGAGATTGAACGAGAAAGAGAGAGAGAGAGAGAGAGAGAGAGAGAGAGAGAGAGAGAGAGAGAGAGAGAGAGAGAGAGGGTGGGTTACAGAAAGAGAGAATAAGAGGGGGGGGTGTGTGTGTGAGATGGAACGAGAGAAAGACAGAGAGCGTGGAGTACGGCAATCGAGAACAAGAGGGGGGTGGGGTGGGAGGGGGTTGTATGTGAGGTGAAACGAGAGAAAGACAGAGAGTTTGGAGTATAGAAAGAGAAAACAAGAGAGAGCCCTTTAACCAATTATTCTGGAATTAGTTTTGGAATCAATCCTTGTATAACAAATAATCCGTTTAACCCCCGAACCATCATTCTGGAACAAAACCCTATACCAGATTTTTATTTTGTTGCTGTTTTGTGTGTGTTTTTGTTGGTGGTCTAAGCACCAAAGTTTTGAAAACAAACCCTCCATTCCAAATATACCGTTTATCTCAGAACCATCATTCTGGAACAACGAGGCCAAAGAGGAGCTCCACAGGGCGCTCAAGGAGACGGACCCCATTGTGGGCGTGGCCAAAAACGTCATCATGTTCCTGGGAGACGGCATGGGACTGACCACGGTGACCGCTGGTCGGATTCTGGCTGGCCAGCTCCAGGGAAAGAATGGAGAAGAACACCGGCTCATGCTCAAGTTCCCCATCGACGATGCTTTTTCAAAGGTGAGCTTGGGTCCGGGCAGTGAATGATAGAACATTTTAACTAGTCACCTTTGACTGGGTCGTATTCATTAGGCAAAAAAAAAAAAAATAGGTCTGTTTACGGTAACCCGACCGACCCTAGTTTTTTCGCGCGACCCTAGACTTTTTTTTGGCATTTGGGGAAAAAAAAAAAAATCTTGTTTTTTTGGCAAAATAACGTAAAAATATGGTATTTTGGAAAAAAAAAAAATAAAAAAATAAAAATCCCGACCTACCGACCCTATTTTTTTGGCCTATGTTACCGTAAACAGACCTATTTTTTTTTTTGCCTTATTAATGTCCAGTTCAGTTTCCCAAGAAACAAAAACAGACAAACAAATATACAAACAAACAAACACACGAATGGGCGAACGAACTAAGGAACAAACATACAAACAAACAAACAAACAAGCAAGCAAACAAGTAAACAAACAAACAAACAAGCAAACAAGCAAACATACAAACATAGAAACGAACAAACAAGCCAACAGACAATCAAACAAGAACAACAATACAACGATAATGTTTTTCTTATCTTTTAGAACATTCAATATTGGTATTATTACGGTTTTCTTTTCATATTGAAGAGTTTCAAACTGGGTAAATACCCTCGCACATTTTGTTTGTACAGACTGACAGTTTCACAAACAAATCTGTACATTGCTGCAAGCAAACTTTCAGAATTTCTTCGATTTTTATATTTGGTCAAGTTTTGACTAAATATTTTAACGTAGAGGGGGGAATCGAGACGAGGGTCGTGGTGTATGTGTGTGTGTCTGTCTGTCTGTCTGTGTGTGTGTGTAGAGCGATTCAGACCAAACTACTGGACCGATCTTTATGAAATTTTACATGAGAGTTCCTGGGATTGATATCCCCGAACAATGTTTTCATTTTTTTGATAAATGTCTTTGATGACGTCATATCCGACTTTTCGTGAAAGTTGAGGCGGCACTGTCACGCCCTCATTTTTCAATTGGTTGAAATTTTGGTCAAGTAATCTCCGGGGTTCGGTATTGCATTTCAGCTTGGTGGCTTAAAAATTAATTAATGACTTTGGTCATTAAAAATCGGAAAATTGTTAAAAAAAAATAAAAATTTATAAAACGATCCAAATTTACGTTCATCTTATT
>NC_090254.1:44525375-44537875 GCF_037325665.1 Littorina saxatilis | reverse complement strand
TGATACAAATCAAGGAAAATGGAGCTTTCTGGTGCAATCTGAGCCCTGAGTCTTTTTTTTCTTCTTTTTTTTCCTTTTAGGCAGGGGGAGGGGCGGGTTCCGGAAACCCCGGAACCCACTCCCCCCCCCCCCCCCCCTAGATCCGCCCCTGACAGACAGACTGACAGACAGACGGACAGGCAGCCAGGCAGACAGACAGACAGACAGACAAACAGGCAAACAGGCAGACAGACAGACAGACAGACAGAATGACAGACAGACAGATCTAGACAAACAGACAGACAGACAGACAGAATGACAGACTGACAGACAGATTGACAATCGCAGAAGACACTTTCGGAATCAACCAATTGTGTTTATCTCTTGCCTAGCACCTGACAAAATCGTTTCCCGCTCACCCTCGCTGTCTTGCTAAACGAGTGGCGAGCCGCAAGCAGTTCTTGCCCTCAAGAAACGGGATTCTGACTCTTCGCTGTCCTTTCTACACAGGTGTCCGCAAAGACCACAACAATGCGGGCAGAGCGCTGCACGATACAGTGGCCTTCGCCGAGGCGGTGGCTGTGGCCACTGAACCTTCGCTACTGGACGAGAGCGAGACTCTGATAGTGACCACTGCTGTCCACTCACACGCCTTCGCTTTTGCTGGCTACCCTGGTCGCGTAAATGACATTCTTGGTGAGTGTGAATGGGGGAGGGGGGGGGGAGGGGTGGGGATGGGGAAGAGTGAAATGAAAAAGGCGGCGGATAAGGAGAGAAGTGGGGGGGGGGGGGAAGGTGAGAGAGTGAGAGAGTGAGAGAGAGAGAGAGAGAGAGAAGGTGAGAGAGAGAGAGTGAGTGAGAGGGAGAGAGAGAGAGTGAGAGTGAGAGAGAGAGAGAGTGAGAGTGAGTGAGAGGGTGAGAGAGTGAGAGAGAGAGAGTGAGTGAGAGAGAGAGAGTGAGAGTGAGTGAGAGGGAGAGAGAGAGAGTGAGTGAGAGGGAGAGAGAGAGAGTGAGAGAGAGTGAGAGAGAGAGAGACAGAGAGGGAGACAGAGAGAGACAGAGACAGAGAGAGAGAGACAGAGAGAGAGAGAGAGAGAGAGAGGAACATTAGTCTTGTCAGCAGATAAATTATATACAATAAAAGTAGAAATTGTCGCAGAAAAATAATATTGTCAGCAAATTGCATACCATAACAATTGAAATGTTACTGTAAAACAAACAGAAAAAGAAAGACTGGTCCCTATTTACGAAGAGCTAACATTTTCATACTCTTACCTTATCACATGTAATACATCCTCCTCCCTTGCACGATATTCAGGCGTGGTGGCGGACAGCGCTGAGGGGACACCTGCCTCAGATGGCAAGCCATACACAACGTTCGTCTACAGAAAGGCCGTGAAAGGTGAATGTTCGCCTAATAGGCTTGAAGTTTGCTGGTCGATGTGAATGCGTTATATATTGTGTGTAAAAAATGTCTGTTTGTCTGTCTGTCTGTAAAAAAAATTCCATTTCAAACGGCAGAAATTAATATGTAAAGCGCGGAGAACACAGATATATAAGCTCCCCATAATAATAAAAATAATAATAATAATAAACGGTTCTGGCGGGAACGGCCTCAACAACAGTATGGTTGGCCGACAGAACCTCACCTTCGTCAACACATGTGAGTACAAGCATAAGACATCAGATTCTTTTTAGTTTTCACACTAGAAAAAGAAGGAAAATGTACTCATCCGAGACGAAAAAATATACCCAGTCACGTGAAGCAAAATCAATACGTTTAGTCAATCTTTCGGCCTGACACTCAGCGATCAAAGCTGAAAGTAAAGTTTTTCAAGGCGACTTAGTCACCATGAACATGTATAGTTTGACCCGACCTCATTTACATAAACATTATATGTCTACACCTGTGAAGAGATCGTGACTTAGTCATCGTGAACAGACTGTAGTTTGACCCGACCTCATTTACTTAAAAATTATACACTCGCGCAAAGAGATGGTTTATTTATCACATGGCTGGTATCTCTTACTTATGCCAAAGACTTGAATAAAGTCTCGTGTGTATGTGTGTGTGTGTGTGTGTGTGTGTGTGTGTGTATGTGTGTGTGTGTGTGTGTGTGTGTGTGTGTGTGTGTTTGTGCTAGAACCATTATTCCCTTTATTTGTGTAGGTTTTATCTGACCATCAATCCATCTACCTACCCATATGCTTTTGCTTGTATCTCCCGTATCTATCTATTTCCTTACCTACTTATCTATCTATCTCTTCATCCATCCACACACTTGACCACCTAACAGATCGATTCATTCACGAAACACATCCAACCACCCAAAACCCAATGATACATTTATATAACCCATTCGTCCATCAGTCCAGAGACGAAGCAGCCCAACCTTCACCGCAGAACAAATGGAGGAGCTCGAACGCGCGTTCAAACGCACTCACTACCCAGCCATCTACACGATGAAGGAGTTGGCTCAGCGGACCAAGTTGACAGAGGCCCGAGTTCAAGTCTGGTTCAGCAAACGGCGAACAAGTCTGTTGCGGAAACAGGCCAGACTGAGTGAACAGCTTAGGCTCAACTCTTTTCTGCCCATGCTCCAAAACAGCGTCGTTTCCGCCCCCACCGCGCCTGCGCAGTACATGCTTCCGGACACAGCTGGATACCACCTTCAAGCTGCTCCTGGTAAGAAGTCAATTTTATTGTTTGACTAATTTGGTTTTCTCGTAAAACAGTCAAATAGTGTTTGAGGTTATGATAATAACGTAAAAATGGTGTGTGAGATGAAATCGGATATAAACGGATGTCGGGGTGGAGGGTAGGAATGATGGGGGTTATTGCATCCCCCCCTCCCCACCCCTGCTCCTCCCATCGTAAGCTGAATAGGTGTTTGAAAACACGTTAAATGCCATTAAACTGGTCACAGCTACGATCTTAACGAGCAGTTGAGTTTTGGGTGAGTTGAAGTAAGCTCCTTTGCTACTTATGCATGTAAGGATCTGTGTTAATTTAAAAAAAGGGTTGACATTGGAAAGATCAATAGTGTCTTTAAAAAACCCGTCTTTTTCACGCGTGTTTTTCTTCCATTCAGAAACTGACGTTCTGGCACCCAAGACCGCAACTGACGTCACTCCATCAGGCCTTCACGCATGCGCCGACCACAGAGATATAGAATAGAGCCACCAAGCACCGCAACACGTGCAGCAACCGAGACCCGCGCGCCGGCCATCGCGGTGTGCCCATTCTTTCGCTGGCACACCCTGCTTTCGCTCTGTCTTTGTTTTTGAGAGCTACAATCTCAATACCACCTTGTTTAAACCTTATAATCATGTTAATAAAAAAAAAGCCAAGTTGTATAATAATGATGCGTGTGTCTGTATGCTGCTTAATTTTGCTTTTTTTAATTTTATTATTATTGAAAATACTAACCTGTTGACTGATTTGGTAGTAAGACATGTCTCTCTCTCTCTCTCTCTCTCTCTCTCTCTCTCTCTCTCTCTCTCTCTCTCTTTCTCTCTTCCCCTACAGTCTCTCCCTCACCCTCTCTTTCTCTCCCTCTCTCTTTCTCTCCCTCTCTCTTTCTCTCCCTCTCTCTCTCCTCAGTCTCTCCCCTCTCTCTCTCTTTCACCATCTCTCTCTCTCTCTTCCCCCCCCCCTCTACCCCCCCTCTCTCTCTCTCTCTCTCTCTCTCTCTCTCTCTTCTCTCTCTCAGTCGGTTTTCAGTGGGAACATTTTGCCTGCACTTCTTTTTCTTTAGTTTCATTTTCAACTAAATTGTATATTTATTGTATGGAGGACAATCGACTTCAACAATTCAGATTCGTTTGAAATACTCATGTTTTAATAGTGAGATTGATGTATCGTTCATATATAAGTTCACTCATGTGTATGTACTTATTCTTGTATTGAAGAATTTGGCTGACAGTTTTCAGATTTGTTTGACTGATACAGACACTGACATGTTTCACTGATTGTAATAAGCTTGATGTACATTCTTCTTTTGAGTACTCTTCTGTGTATAATGCTCGCATTTAAAGAATTTAGCTTTGACATGATTTCAGCCGACTTGTTTGGTTCGAAAACAAATGTATCATTTAAGATCAAATTGCTGTTTGTACGTTTTACAATGGAAACCCCCTTTTAAAGACACCCCCACCCTCAAATGACTGTATCGTTTTTGTGTCACTCCTGTATACTGACTTAAATTAACAAATTTAGCTTTGATGTCACTAATTGCATTTCTTATTACCAAATATTTGTTTCATTTAGAGAGAGAGAGAGAGAGAGAGAGAGAGAGAGAGAGAGAGAGAGACTGACAGAGACAGAGAGAAAGACAGACAGACAGACAGAGAAAGACAGAGAGAAACAGAGAGGTGGAGAAGGGTGAGGGCGAAAGAGAAAGAGAGAGACAGAGAGAGTGAGAGAGAGAGAGAGACAGACAGACAGACAGACACACAGACAGACAGAGAGGTGGAGAATGGTGGGGGCGAAAGAGAGCGAGAGAGAGAGGGAGAGATAGCGAGAGACAGAGACAGAGACAGACAGAGAGGTAGGTGAAGAAGGGTGGGGGCGAAAGAGACAGAGAGAGAGAGAGAGAGAGAGAGAGAGAGAGAGAGAGAGAGAGAGAGAGAGAGATCTGCTAATGAGTTTAATTTGTCAGATTGATGTTTGCTTCGTCTGTTTGGCTTCTCTTGTAACAGGCTAACTAGTTTTGCAATGATGCATTTTTCATTGTTAAAAAAGGGATACATATGATTCTTACCAACATACTTGTTCTTGGCTTCAAAGTTCTTATAACCTTTTTGTCTCCAAAAGTCTCAGTCTCAGGTGCGCACGCGCGCGCATGTGTGTATGTGTGTGTGTGTGTATAAATTGCATGTGTGTGTGTGTGTGTGTGTATGTGTGTGTGTGTGTGTGTGTGTGTGTGTGTGTGTTTGTTTGTTTGTTTGCTTAACGCCCAGCCGACCACGAAGGGCCATATCAGGGCGGTGCTGCTTTGACATTTAACGTGCGCCAGTGTGTGTGTGTGTGTGTGTTTTGTGTTTGTGTGTGTGTGAGAGCCCGTTTTGTTTTATCTTCGTCAGTGTAACTTATGAAGCAACGCGTACATCATTTACATTTAGTATGCTGTAAGATATATCAGTTCTCCCCCTTCCATCCACGAGGTATAACCCCACAAGCAGACCGTTACATATTTTCTGAATAGTTTCTTCATTACACAAACACATAATTCCAGCTGATTCTTATCAACCAACAGAGATAAGATGCCCAGAGTGCCACAAAACCACTGGAATGTACACTGGCCAGGCTGTGGGATGGGCACAGCAGACCTGTTTACCCCCATAAGTGTTTTGGAGTAATGCTCAGCCCCAAAAATAGTAATCCTGGCACAAAAATAGTAATCATCCAGCATTCGTCGCCAATTACAACGCCGCGGCACATGACAACTGTGTCTGCGAAACGCAATCATGCACATATATCCATCATTTACAAACAAAACACATCAGTCAGTTTTTGTAGTCATCATAATTTCAAAGAAGATCACATCAAAAGCACATGCATCGCTGATTCTTTTTCTTTTGCTCGTAGTAGGCCTTTTTTAGTGTGTCAAGCGCTTCTCTACTGTACTTGCGCTTGCCGAATGAGTGAGGGCAAGACTTCACCACTAGAATAAGGCTCTCCAGCGTCTCATCAGACAGACATGATCTCTGGTCAGTCCTGTGCTTTTTCACCCCATTTTGCCATTGAAAAAAACAATGCCAAACATGTGAATTGATATAAAAAAAAAATAAAAAAAAAATAAATAAATAATTTTTTTTTTACATTTTTTTATTTATGAAAATCGTAGTCTTGACTCGGATAGCGGAATGGCGTATTTTTTGCAGAAAATCGTAATAAATTACGCCAAAATCGTAAGGGTAAACAGGTCTGGCACAGCGAAATGGCGGCCAGGCAGCTGGTCGTTGCTGCAATCGTTTCCGCTGCCAGCATAGCGCTTGGTGGCTCTATTCTATATAGATCTCTGTGGTTAATCCGCGTGTCCCAAATATGAAGTAAGTAGTTCCTTTGAAGTTTCGGTTAATCTGAAACGCCCAAATATAAAGTTTTGTAGGCCTCTGACGTCACATGGCTCAAAGAAGGGAAATCCAATGTTCAATCGATACATTTACATTTTCTTTCGGTTTACCGAAGTAAGCCGAACACAGTGTTGGGGGGAGAGCATCACCGTGTTCGGTGAGACGACCCGCAGTCGGCGGACTGAAAGTTTGTTCGTGAAACCCGATAACGTCGGATTACTGTGGTTCTCTCGGACAACTGCAGTTGGTCGACTGTGTAAAGTGTTTCTGGCTTATGAAACTGGCCCTTGGTGTAAGAATTGTTAATGATATATCTGTATTAAATGAAGAAATGTCAGTTAAAAAAAGACCAATGAACAAGGATGCTCCCCGCCAACAACAACAACAAAAAGAGAAAAAAAGGCAAAAAAGTAAGGTTGAAGCATCCTGCATGCAACTGAGGTAAAAAGAAACACACACAAACATTGACTTACTTGACTTATTCATGTAGACTCCCTGTGGAGCATAGGGCCGCAAGGCTGTTGTTGGTTTGTTTTGTTGCGGTTTCTGTAGCAAGTTGGTTTTTTGACGGGGTGGAGTTGCTAACCCCACGCCCAACCCTCCTCCTTTATCCGGGCTTGGGACCGGCTGAAAGACCTTTAGTGTGCATCCAGGCGGAGTTACACAAACATTAGGTAGGCCTATAACCAACTGTTTTTTCAAATTCTTCATGTATTGATTTTTTTTTAAATCAGCACTCAAAAACAAGCCTTGTGAAGTTGAAATTCATTCAAATAAAGAGACACTATGGGTGTTTTTTTAAAGAACGTGCTGATGCGCGCGCCTACTGTGTTAGCGTCTAAATAATAAATAAGAGAAACGAAATCTGATTGATTCTTTGTTCTGACCATTTTTAGTCGTGCTGCTAATTCAAACTGACACAGTCCTCAGCCAGTCGCGAGGATGTAAGTGTCTGTTATGTCCAAGTCTAAAGCAACAACGACACAAACAGATTGAAACTCGTTCTTTAAAACAACGACGACTTTGCTCCTAACCCAAGACGATGACGCCAGCTACCACTATCGTGATTTGTGTTATGTGTGTGATGTTATTTAAATCAACACAAAGTTTTCTTCCGAGCGTGTTGGCAAAGAAAGCTGCACCAGCAAACTATGTTTTCTTAGACAATCTTCTCTTTGAGAGCGAGGCGGCGTCGGCAGTTGGCTGTGCAAGCAGCTGTTGGAAGAGGGCGGACTGCGTGGCATTCACCGTCACCGCTACGTCATTCGGCAATACGTGTCGGGGACATGCAGTTGTGATGACGTCAGAAAATAGAAAGATCTTGACGGCTACCACGTCATTATGGCACAGGAGTAAGTATAGTACTAAAGGGATGTTCATGAAAACTGACAGATAATCATTTGGGGGCTTATTTGCTTGTGCCTTTTTTTCTCTCTCAGACTTTTGATAACTTTTGATAACTATTTTATGACATCCTTTCTGTATTAAGGCGGTACAAAGACGACACACCGATCATTAACAAAATGTCAAGTGTGTTTACATGTCCAGCAATTGTTCAAATATGTTTGTTGTCGCAGAGCCGTGTCAGGGTACAGTGTGTCAGCACCGCGGAACTGTCAACCGCGACACCTGTAAGTGCAACTGTACTCCAGGCTTCAGTGGCGATCTGTGCGGTGAGTGTATTCAGTGCAATTGTACCCAGAACAGAAAAGAAGATTGATACTGTCTTGGTCTCCCATGACCCCATGGCTTTTATTGTGGTCTGTTTGGTAAGTGAACGCAGTGCATCTGTACCTACAGGTCTCACTGTGTGTTCGGCATCCAGAGTGCATCTGTCCCCGTAGGTCTAAATGTCGATCTGTGTGTTAAGCACCTAGAGTGCATATGTCCCCATAGGTCTAAATGTCGATCTGTGTGTTAAGCAACAAGCGTGCATCTGCCCCCATATGTCTAAATGTCAATCTCTGTGTTAAGCAACAAGCGTGCATCTGTCCCCATATGTCTAAATGTCGATCTGTGCGTTAAGCAACAAGCGTGCATCTGTCCCCATAGGTCTTAATGTCGATCGGTGTGTTAAACAACAAGCGTGCATCTGTCCCCAAAGGTCTAAATGTTGATCTCTGTGTTAAACAACAAGCGTACATCTGTCCCCGAAGGTCTAAATGTCGATCTCTGTGTAAAGCAACCAGAGTGCATCTGTCCCCCAGGCTTTCATTGTGTTGATAATTATGATTGGAATGTTGCTTGAAACGATAATGATGATGATGATTGTGACGACGACGACGATGACAATGATGATGATGATGATGATGATGATGATGATGATGATGATGATGATGATGATGATGATGATGATGATGGTGATGGTGATGGTGATGTTACAGAGAAGTGCCCGACAAAGGACAACGGAGCTTGGTGTAGCTACTACTCATTCTACCCGGAAAAGGCCTGTCCGTCCTACAACTGGTACACAGTACAGTGCCCCATCCGTTGTGGCTTCTGTCCCAGTGAGTGACTCTTCATTGCTTAACACGTCACATGTAAAAGCTATAAAACAAAAATACGTCACATGTAACATCTATAAAAACAAAAACACGTTACATGTAACAGCTATAAAACAAAAACACGTCACATGTAACAGCTTTAAAAACAAAAACACGTCACATGTAACAGCTATAAAACAAAAATACGTTACATGTAACAGCTATATATAAAAAAACACGTCACATGTAACAGCTATAAAACAAAAATACGTCACATATAACAGCTATAAAACAAAAACACGTCGCATGTAACAGCTATAAAACAAAAACACGTCACATGTAACAGCTATAAAATAAAATTACGTCACATATAACAGCTATAAAACAAAAACACGTCACATGTAACAGTTATAAAACAAAAAAACGTCACATGTAACAGCTATAAAATAAAATTACGTCACATATAACAGCTATAAAACAAAAACACGTCACATGTAACAGCTATAAAACAAAAACACGTCACATGTAACAGTTATAAAAACAAAAACACGTCACATGTAACAGCTATAAAACAAAAACACGTCACATGTAACAGTTATAAAAACAAAAACATGTCACATGTAACAGCTATAAAAACAAAAACATGTCACATTTTACATTACAGAAAAACATCCCCTTATATTACAAGTATTACACAAAACCACGTCACATATTACAAGTATTACACAAAACCACGTCACATATTACAAATATTACACAAAACCACGTCACATATTACAAGTATTACACAAAAAGCATCCCCCTTCCGTTGTGACGTGTGTCCGGGTGAGTGTCTCGTCATTGCTTAACACGTGACGTATAGTGCGGTAATGTATGGCAGCTAGCTTTCCCCAGCACAAAAGCAGCCTGACATAACATGATGGCAACCTCACAGGACAATATTATAAGATGTTTGATGGGTTGTTGACAGACCAGCTTTTTTGTCGGTCCGAGGGGGGGCATATCGACTTTTGTTTCATATTTATGCTCCCCCTCGGACCGACAAAAAAAGCTGGTCTGTCAACAAACCACCAAACATTGTTTTTGTCATCATTTTGGTAGTGAGAAAATAAGTGCACAATCAACCCAGGGAGCCCTGCTTTGAAACACGGGTTCCGTGCTGATAACCACACGAGTCCCGGTTTGATAACCACTAGCAATCAAAGCTGGTGTGTGAAAGCAACTTTCTGTGTTTTTGAGTTCATTAAATATTGGGATGAATCTATCAGGTTTGAGGATGCACAGTTCTGTAGGTTCATCTCGGTATTCCACCCCCTCGGCTTTCTGTTGTAAATATTAAGCTGAGTGGTCGAATGTGGAAGCTACGTTTGGTCAAAGGTCACAGAAGATTTGCGTCGTGCAGCGAAGGAAAAGAATCGCGATCTTGTTTCCGACTCAGTACCTCTTTGTTTTTCATTAGACCTGTCATTCTGCTTGCTCGGCTTTGTTAGATGTTTGCATATCTTGTTGCTATTTTCTTTGCTTTTATTATTGTTTCTTATTTGTGCTTCGTTTATCGATACAACGTCTTGTGCACGGGTCAAAATGTGTGGGTCAGGGGTCGTTTTACTTGAACTTGACGTTCGTGTTTCTCCGAACGTCTGTGTATCAAATACACGCACTCCATGACTCTGTAAGAAGACAAAACATATCGCTAGGTTTCATTTGTTTTTGATGAATGTATGACCTTTCATGAAGTAGTTTTGTTTTTTGTTTACTTTTGCCAGTTTGCCAGTTCGTTTTTGGAACTTTGCAAAGCAGTGTCGTGTCGTCTGTTTAGGTCTGGGGAAACACCAATGAAAAGAGCCGAAGAATCCCCGAGCGTTTCTATTGGGTTTGCTTTTGATTATCCATGTGACGGGCGTTGTGGCGGGGTGGTAAGACGTCGGCCTCTTAATCGGAAGGTCGAGGGTTCGAATCCCGGCCGCGGCCGCCTGGTGGGTTAAGTGTGGAGATTTTTCCGATCTCCCAGGTCAACTTATGTGCAGACCTGCTAGTGACTTACCCCCCTTCGTGTGTACACGCAAGCACAAGACCAAGTGCGCACGTAAAAGATCCTGTAATCCATGTCATAGTTCGGTGGGTTATAGAAACACGAAAATACCCAGCATGCTTCCTCCGAAAGCGGCGTATGGCTGCCTAAATGGCGGGGTAAAAACGGTCATACACGTAAAATTCCACTCGTGCAAAAACACGAGTGTACGTGGGAGTTTCAGCCCACGAACGCAGAAGAAGAAGAAGAAGAAGAAGATTATCCATGTATAACCTGCTTCCTGCAACTATGGTAACCGGGGATTTATTGCCTGGGGAACATGAGATTTATTTACCAGGTGCTTGTGAATGAAAACTCGTGAAAATGATGACAAGAAATCTTATCCTGTTCCTTATCCTTGTCTTTATTGTAATCGCATCCTTTTCTGATTCTTATCCTTATCTTATGGTATCCTTAACTTATCCTTGTTTTATCCTTATCATAACCTTATCATAAACTTATCATTATCTTTATCTTATCCTTATCGTATGCTTATCTTATCTTTATCTTATCCTTATCTTATCGTATCCTTAATCTAATTCATTGTTTTATCATTATCATTATCTTCATATTATCTTTATAGAGAATACTACATGGCTTGCTGTGTCTTACCAGATTTACACCAGGTGGTTTTTTTTAAATATTGAACTGCGAGCGAAAGCGAGATGTTCATTATTTGTAAAAGTGACGAGTGTAAATCTGGTACGAAACAGAAAGCCATGTAGTATTCTGTTTATCCTTCATACTGTACTTACGTGTATTTTACTCAAAACGTCCTGCAGTCGAGAAGATGCTTCTTTTGGAACCTCGATCTCTTCCATAGCCTCATGCAATCTCTTACGTCAAAGCAAAGAAACGTCACTCTGGAAAGTGTAGCGTGAAGTGTTAGTTCTAAACATTCAGCGGGCGCAAATTTGTTTCCACAATGACTTTTGTCTCGGTGACTTTGGCATCATAAGCAGTGGAACAAGAGGCGAAGCCTTCAAGGCTCACGTAAGAAATCAACAAACAGTAACACAAATTCAATCACTCCGTCACACATACACACATACAGTCGGCATAGGTGACACGGTGCAAGAGTGCGAGACACTTGATCTAGATCTGTCTGTCTGTAGCCTACTTACTTACACGACTGACTGAGATGGCCAGATCGACACTGCGTTTTCGACAGCGCTGCGCTTCCTCGCGCAGACACTGGAAACACGCTACAGGTGCAGATTAACCTGTAGGAAATCTCCTTTGGTATCTTCTTTATCTATTTTTCTGGAGCTACAAAACCGAACAATGTAAAATCGTCTTCTCCGACTGAATCGGCGAACTGCAGCTCGGTGATAACTGTATCTATACCACAATCCTTCACGCGATCTGACCTAACCTTGACCCCTGACCTGGTCTACATACCACACACGACACAAACCAGTCAGCTGTTTTTACCCCCCCCAAACCCCCCACCACCCGTTTTCTTTGGATACACACTTTAACTACATACGTGCCGACGAAATGTTGATCATTGCTTCAATACTTTGAAGCTGTTGCTTAAATAATAACCAGGTAAAATTAGTATTTCGGTGTTCAGTCAAATGTTAAAGTTTCTACCACAGACATACATACATACATACATACGCACGCACGCACGCACGCACGCACGCACGCACGCACGCACGCACGCACAGACAGGCTAAAGTTAGCATCGCATAGGCTACACTTACGTGAGCCAAAAACAGGTCCCTGCCAGACTTGCTTGACATGACTTCATTTACATGATATACACACGTGTGATTTGAACGATTTTTTTTATGTAATGAGTAGTCTCACGTATGTAGGATAAATCTTATTCTTATCTCATCCTTTTTCTGTGTCGTGACAGCGGTGTGAGCCAGAAACGATGT